>NC_048567.1:782500-852500 GCF_013265735.2 Oncorhynchus mykiss
CACAAACATGTTGAGAGAGTCAATGGGTGTGAATACTTTCTGAAGGCAATGTAGAGTTGAAGTGGGAAGTTTACATACACCTCAGCCAAATACATTTAAACTCAGTTTTTCAGTTTACATACACCTCAGCCAAATACATTTAAACTCCGTTTTTCACAATTCCTGACATTTAATCCTGGTAAAAAAAATCCCTGTCTTAGGTCAGTTAGGATCACCACTTTATTTTAAGATGTGAAATGTCAGAATAACAGCAGAGAGAATTATTTATTTCAGATTTGATTTCTTTCATCACATTCCCAGTGGGTCAGAAGTTTACATACACTCAATTAGTGTTTGGTAGCATTGCCTTTCAATTGTTTAACTTGGGTCAAACTTTTCTGGTAGCCTTCCACAAGCTTTCCACAATAAGTTGGGTGAATTTTGGCCCATGCCTCCTGACAGAGCTGGTGAAACTGAATCAGGTTTGTAGACCTCCTTGCTCGGACACGCTTTTTCAGTTCTGCCCAAAAATGTTCTATAGCATTGAGGTCAGGGCTTTGTGATGGACACTCCAATACCTTGACTTTGTCCTTAAGACATTTTGTCACAACTTTACAAGTATGCTTTGTGTAACTGTGGATGGGTTCTGATGGGGTTAAGATGGGTTAGACATTCTGATGGGGTTAAGATGGGTTAGACGTTCTGATGGGGTTAAGATGGGTTAAACATTCTGATGGGGTTAAGATGGGTTAGACATTCTGATGGGGTTAAGATGGGTTAGACATTCTGATGGGGTTAAGATGGGTTAGACATTCTGATGGGGTTAAGATGGGTTAGACATTCTGATGGGGTTAAAATGGGTTAGACAGTCTGATGGGGTTAAGATGGGTTAGACATTCTGATGGGGTTAAGATGGGTTAGACGTTCTGATGGGGTTAAGATGGGTTAGACATTCTGATGGGGTTAAGATGGGTTAGACATTCTGATGGGGTTAAGATGGGTTAGACATTCTGATGGGGTTAAGATGGGTTAGACATTCTGATGGGGTTAAGATGGGTTAGACAGTCTGATGGGGTTAAAATGGGTGAGACATTCTGATGGGGTTAAGATGGGTTAGACATTCTGATGGGAATGTCTAACCCATCTTAACCCCATCAGACTGTCTAACCCATCTTAACCCCATCAGAATGTCTAACCCATCTTAACCCCATCAGACTGTCTAACCCATCTTAACCCCATCAGAATGTCTAACCCATCTTAACCCCATCAGAATGTCTAACCCATCTTAACCCCATCAGAATGTCTAACCCATCTTAACCCCATCAGAATGTCTAACCCATCTTAACCCCATCAGACTGTCTAACCCATCTTAACCCCATCAGACTGTCTAACCCATCTTAACCCCATCAGAATGTCTAACCCATCTTAACCCCATCAGAATGTCTAACCCATCTTAACCCCATCAGACTGTCTAACCCATCTTAACCCCATCAGACTGTCTAACCCATCTTAACCCCATCAGAATGTCTAACCCATCTTAACCCCATCAGAATGTCTAACCCATCTTAACCCCATCAGAATGTCTAACCCATCTTAACCCCATCAGAATGTCTAACCCATCTTAACCCCATCAGAATGTCTAACCCATCTTAACCCCATCAGAATGTCTAACCCATCTTAACCCCATCAGAATGTCTAACCCATCTTAACCCCATCAGACTGTCTAACCCATCTTAACCCCATCAGAATGTCTAACCCATCTTAACCCCATCAGAATGTCTAACCCATCTTAACCCCATCAGAATGTCTAACCCATCTTAACCCCATCAGAATGTCTAAACCATCTTAACCCCATCAGAATGTCTAACCCATCTTAACCCCATCAGAATGTCTAACCCATCTTAACCCCATCAGACTGTCTAACCCATCTTAACCCCATCAGACTGTCTAACCCATCTTAACCCCATCAGAATGTCTAACCCATCTTAACCCCATCAGAATGTCTAACCCATCTTAACCCCATCAGAATGTCTAACCCATCTTAACCCCATCAGAATGTCTAACCCATCTTAACCCCATCAGACTGTCTAACCCATCTTAACCCCATCAGAATGTCTAACCCATCTTAACCCCATCAGACTGTCTAACCCATCTTAACCCCATCAGACTGTCTAACCCATCTTAACCCCATCAGAATGTCTAACCCATCTTAACCCCATCAGAATGTCTAACCCATCTTAACCCCATCAGAATGTCTAACCCATCTTAACCCCATCAGAATGTCTAACCCATCTTAACCCCATCAGAATGTCTAACCCATCTTAACCCCATCAGAATGTCTATCCCATCTTAACCCCATCAGAATGTCTAACCCATCTTAACCCCATTAGAATGTCTAACCCATCTTAACCCCATCAGACTGTCTAACCCATCTTAACCCCATCAGACTGTCTAACCCATCTTAACCCCATCAGAATGTCTAACCCATCTTAACCCCATCAGAATGTCTAACCCATCTTAACCCCATCAGAATGTCTAACCCATCTTAACCCCATCAGAATGTCTAACCCATCTTAACCCCATCAGAATGTCTAACCCATCTTAACCCCATCAGAATGTCTAACCCATTTTACCCCATCAGAATGTCTAACCCATCTTAACCCCATCAGAATGTCTAACCCATCTTAACCCCATCAGACTGTCTAACCCATTTTAACCCCATCAGAATGTCTAACCCATTTTAACCCCATCAGAATGTCTAACCCATCTTAACCCCATCAGAATGTCTAACCCATCTTAACCCCATCAGAATGTCTAACCCATCTTAACCCCATCAGAATGTCTAACCCATCTTAACCCCATCAGAATGTCTAACCCATCTTAACCCCATCAGAATGTCTAACCCATCTTAACCCCATCAGACTGTCTAACCCATTTTAACCCCATCAGAATGTCTAACCCATTTTAACCCCATCAGAATGTCTAACCCATCTTAACCCCATCAGAATGTCTAACCCATCTTAACCCCATCAGAATGTCTAACCCATCTTAACCCCATCAGAATGTCTAACCCATCTTAACCCCATCAGACTGTCTAACCCATCTTAACCCCATCAGAATGTCTAACCCATCTTAACCCCATCAGACTGTCTAACCCATCTTAACCCCATCAGACTGTCTAACCCATCTTAACCCCATCAGAATGTCTAACCCATCTTAACCCCATCAGACTGTCTAACCCATCTTAACCCCATAAGAATGTCTAACCCATCTTAACCCCATCAGACTGTCTAACCCATTTTAACCCCATCAGAATGTCTAACCCATCTTAACCCCATCAGAATGTCTAACCCATCTTAACCCCATCAGAATGTCTAACCCATCTTAACCCCATCAGAATGTCTAACCCATCTTAACCCCATCAGAATGTCTAACCCATCTTAACCCAATCAGAATGTCTAACCCATCTTAACCCCATCAGAATGTCTAACCCATCTTAACCCCATCAGAATGTCTAACCCATCTTAACCCTATCAGAATGTCTAACCCATCTTAACCCAATCAGAATGTCTAACCCATCTTAACCCAATCAGAATGTCTAACCCATCTTAACCCCATCAGAATGTCTAACCCATCTTAACCCCATCAGAATGTCTAACCCATCTTAACCCCATCAGAATGTCTAACCCATCTTAACCCCATCAGAATGTCTAACCCATCTTAACCCAATCAGAATGTCTAACCCATCTTAACCCCATCAGAATGTCTAACCCATCTTAACCCCATCAGACTGTCTAACCCATTTTAACCCCATCAGAATGTCTAACCCATTTTAACCCCATCAGAATGTCTAACCCATCTTAACCCCATCAGAATGTCTAACCCATCTTAACCCCATCAGAATGTCTAACCCATCTTAACCCCATCAGAATGTCTAACCCATCTTAACCCCATCAGACTGTCTAACCCATCTTAACCCCATCAGAATGTCTAACCCATCTTAACCCCATCAGACTGTCTAACCCATCTTAACCCCATCAGAATGTCTAACCCATCTTAACCCCATCAGAATGTCTAACCCATTTTAACCCCATCAGAATGTCTAACCCATCTTAACCCCATCAGAATGTCTAACCCATCTTAACCCCATCAGAATGTCTAACCCATCTTAACCCCATCAGAATGTCTAACCCATCTTAACCCCATCAGAATGTCTATCCCATCTTAACCCCATCAGAATGTCTAACCCATCTTAACCCCATCAGAATGTCTAACCCATCTTAACCCCATCAGAATGTCTAACCCATCTTAACCCCATCAGACTGTCTAACCCATCTTAACCCCATCAGAATGTCTAACCCATCTTAACCCCATCAGAATGTCTAACCCATCTTAACCCCATCAGACTGTCTAACCCATCTTAACCCCATCAGAATGTCTAACCCATCTTAACCCCATCAGACTGTCTAACCCATCTTAACCCCATCAGAATGTCTAACCCATCTTAACCCCATCAGACTGTCTAACCCATCTTAACCCCATCAGAATGTCTAACCCATCTTAACCCCATCAGAATGTCTAACCCATCTTAACCCCATCAGACTGTCTAAACCATCTTAACCCCATCAGAATGTCTAACCCATCTTAACCCCATCAGAATGTCTAACCCATCTTAACCCCATCAGACTGTCTAACCCATCTTAACCCCATCAGAATGTCTAACCCATCTTAACCCCATCAGACTGTCTAACCCATCTTAACCCCATCAGAATGTCTAACCCGTCTTAACCCCATCAGACTGACTAACCCGTCTTAACCCCATCAGAATGTCTAACCCATCTTAACCCCATCAGAATGTCTAACCCGTCTTAACCCCATCAGAATGTCTAACCCATCTTAACCCCATCAGAATGTCTAACCCATCTTAACCCCATCAGAATGTCTAACCCATCTTAACCCCATCAGACTGTCTAACCCATCTTAACCCCATCAGAATGTCTAACCCATCTTAACCCCATCAGAATGTCTAACCCATTTTAACCCCATCAGAATGTCTAACCCATCTTAACCCCATCAGAATGTCTAACCCATCTTAACCCCATCAGAATGTCTAACCGATCTTAACCCCATCAGAATGTCTAACCCATCTTAACCCCATCAGAATGTCTAACCCATCTTAACCCCATCAGAATGTCTAACCCATCTTAACCCCATCAGAATGTCTAACCCATCTTAACCCCATCAGAATGTCTAACCCATCTTAAGATGACATTCTGATGGGGTTAAGATGGGTTAGACATTCTGATGGGGTTAAGATGGGTTAGACATTCTGATGGGGTTAAGATGGGTTAGACATTCTGATGGGGTTAAGATGGGTTAGACATTCTGATGGGGTTAAAATGGGTTAGACATTCTGATGGGGTTAAGATGGGTTAGACATTCTGATGGGGTTAAAATGGGTTAGACATTCTGATGGGGTTAAGATGGGTTAGACATTCTGATGGGGTTAAGATGGGTTAGACAGTCTGATGGGGTTAAGATGGGTTAGACAGTCTGATGGGGTTAAGATGGGTTAGACAGTCTGATGGGGTTAAGATGGGTTAGACATTCTGATGGGGTTAAGATGGGTTAGACAGTCTGATGGGGTTAAGATGGGTTAGACAGTCTGATGGGGTTAAGATGGGTTAGACATTCTGATGGGGTTAAGATGGGTTAGACAGTCTGATGGGGTTAAGATGGGTTAGACATTCTGATGGGGTTAAGATGGGTTAGACAGTCTGATGGGGTTAAGATGGGTTAGACATTATGATGGGGTTAAGATGGGTTAGACATTCTGATGGGGTTAAGATGGGTTAGACAGTCTGATGGGGTTAAGATGGGTTAGACATTCTGATGGGGTTAAGATGGGTTAGACATTCTGATGGGGTTAAGATGGGTTAGACATTCTGATGGGGTTAAAATGGGTTAGACATTCTGATGGGGTTAAGATGGGTTAGACATTCTGATGGGGTTAAGATGGGTTAGACATTCTGATGGGGTTAAAATGGGTTAGACATTCTGATGGGGTTAAGATGGGTTAGACATTCTGATGGGGTTAAAATGGGTTAGACATTCTGATGGGGTTAAGATGGGTTAGACATTCTGATGGGGTTAAAATGGGTTAGACATTCTGATGGGGTTAAGATGGGTTAGACATTCTGATGGGGTTAAAATGGGTTAGACATTCTGATGGGGTTAAGATGGGTTAGACATTCTGATGGGGTTAAGATGGGTTAGACATTCTGATGGGGTTAAGATGGGTTAGACAGTCTGATGGGGTTAAGATGGGTTAGACATTCTAATGGGGTTAAGATGGGTTAGACAGTCTGATGGGGTTAAGATGGGTTAGACATTCTGATGGGGTTAAGATGGGTTAGACATTCTGATGGGGTTAAGATGGGTTAGACATTCTGATGGGGTTAAGATGGGTTAGACATTCTGATGGGGTTAAGATGGGTTAGACATTCTGATGGGGTTAAGATGGGTTAGACATTCTGATGGGGTTAAGATGGGTTAGACATTCTGATGGGGTTAAGATGGGTTAGACATTCTGATGGGGTTAAAATGGGTTAGACAGTCTGATGGGGTTAAGATGGGTTAGACATTCTGATGGGGTTAAGATGGGTTAGACATTCTGATGGGGTTAAGATGGGTTAGACAGTCTGATGGGGTTAAAATGGGTTAGACATTCTGATGGGGATAAGATGGGTTAGACATTCTGATGGGGTTAAAATGGGTTAGACATTCTGATGGGGTTAAGATGGGTTAGACATTCTGATGGGGTTAAGATGGGTTAGACATTCTGATGGGGTTAAGATGGGTTAGACATTCTGATGGGGTTAAGATGGGTTAGACATTCTGATGGGGTTAAGATGGGTTAGACATTCTGATGGGGTTAAAATGGGTTAGACAGTCTGATGGGGTTAAGATGGGTTAGACATTCTGATGGGGTTAAGATGGGTTAGACATTCTGATGGGGTTAAGATGGGTTAGACAGTCTGATGGGGTTAAGATGGGTTAGACAGTCTGATGGGGTTAAGATGGGTTAGACAGTCTGATGGGGTTAAGATGGGTTAGACATTCTGATGGGGTTAAGATGGGTTAGACAGTCTGATGGGGTTAAGATGGGTTAGACATTCTGATGGGGTTAAGATGGGTTAGACATTCTGATGGGGTTAAGATGGGTTAGACATTCTGATGGGGTTAAGATGGGTTAGACATTCTGATGGGGTTAAGATGGGTTAGACAGTCTGATGGGGTTAAGATGGGTTAGACATTCTGATGGGGTTAAGATGGGTTAGACATTCTGATGGGGTTAAAATGGGTTAGACATTCTGATGGGGTTAAGATGGGTTAGACATTCTGATGGGGTTAAAATGGGTTAGACATTCTGATGGGGTTAAGATGGGTTAGACATTCTGATGGGGTTAAAATGGGTTAGACATTCTGATGGGGTTAAGATGGGTTAGACATTCTGATGGGGTTAAAATGGGTTAGACATTCTGATGGGGTTAAGATGGGTTAGACATTCTGATGGGGTTAAGATGGGTTAGACATTCTGATGGGGTTAAGATGGGTTAGACAGTCTGATGGGGTTAAGATGGGTTAGACATTCTGATGGGGTTAAGATGGCTTAGACAGTCTGATGGGGTTAAGATGGGTTAGACATTCTGATGGGGTTAAGATGGGTTAGACATTCTGATGGGGTTAAGATGGGTTAGACATTCTAATGGGGTTAAGATGGGTTAGACATTCTGATGGGGTTAAGATGGGTTAGACATTCTGATGGGGTTAAAATGGGTTAGACATTCTGATGGGGTTAAGATGGGTTAGACATTCTGATGGGGTTAAGATGGGTTAGACATTCTGATGGGGTTAAGATGGGTTAGACAGTCTGATGGGGTTAAGATGGGTTAGACATTCTGATGGGGTTAAGATGGGTTAGACAGTCTGATGGGGTTAAGATGGGTTAGACATTCTGATGGGGTTAAGATTGGTTAGACATTCTGATGGGGTTAAGATGGGTTAGACATTCTGATGGGGTTAAGATGGGTTAGACATTCTGATGGGGTTAAGATGGGTTAGACATTCTGATGGGGTTAAGATGGGTTAGACAGTCTGATGGGGTTAAGATGGGTTAGACAGTCTGATGGGGTTAAGATGGGTTAGACAGTCTGATGGGGTTAAGATGGGTTAGACATTCTGATGGGGTTAAGATGGGTTAGACAGTCTGATGGGGTTAAGATGGGTTAGACATTCTGATGGGGTTAAGATGGGTTAGACAGTCTGATGGGGTTAAGATGGGTTAGACATTCTGATGGGGTTAAGATGGGTTAGACATTCTGATGGGGTTAAGATGGGTTAGACAGTCTAATGGGGTTAAGATGGGTTAGACATTCTGATGGGGTTAAGATGGGTTAGACATTCTGATGGGGTTAAGATGGGTTAGACATTCAGATGGGGTTAAAATTGGTTAGACATTCTGATGGGGTTAAGATGGGTTAGACATTCTGATGGGGTTAAGATGGGTTAGACATTCTGATGGGGTTAAAATGGGTTAGACATTCTGATGGGGTTAAGATGGGTTAGACATTCTGATGGGGTTAAAATGGGTTAGACATTCTGATGGGGTTAAGATGGGTTAGACATTATGATGGGGTTAAAATGGGTTAGACATTCTGATGGGGTTAAGATGGGTTAGACATTCTGATGGGGTTAAAATGGGTTAGACATTCTGATGGGGTTAAGATGGGTTAGACATTCTGATGGGGTTAAGATGGGTTAGACATTCTGATGGGGTTAAGATGGGTTAGACATTCTGATGGGGTTAAGATGGGTTAGATATTCTGATGGGGTTAAGATGGGTTAGACATTCTGATGGGGTTAAGATGGGTTAGACATTCTGATGGGGTTAAAATGGGTTAGACAGTCTGATGGGGTTAAGATGGGTTAGACATTCTGATGGGGTTAAGATGGGTTAGACATTCTGATGGGGTTAAAATGGGTTAGACATTCTGATGGGGTTAAGATGGGTTAGACATTCTGATGGGGTTAAGATGTGTTAGACATTCTGATGGGGTTAAGATGGGTTAGACATTCTGATGGGGTTAAAATGGGTTAGACATTCTGATGGGGTTAAGATGGGTTAGACATTCTGATGGGGTTAAGATGGGTTAGACATTCTGATGGGGTTAAGATGGGTTAGACATTCTGATGGGGTTAAAATGGGTTAGACATTCTGATGGGGTTAAGATGGGTTAGACATTCTGATGGGGTTAAGATGGGTTAGACATTCTGATGGGGTTAAGATGGGTTAGACATTCTGATGGGGTTAAGATGGGTTAGACATTCTGATGGGGTTAAAATGGGTTAGACATTCTGATGGGGTTAAGATGGGTTAGACATTCTGATGGGGTTAAGATGGGTTAGACATTCTGATGGGGTTAAGATGGGTTAGACATTCTGATGGGGTTAAGATGGGTTAGACATTCTGATGGGGTTAAGATGGGTTAGACATTCTGATGGGGTTAAGATGGGTTAGACATTCTGATGGGGTTAAGATGGGTTAGACATTCTGATGGGGTTAAAATGGGTTAGACAGTCTGATGCGGTTAAGATGGGTTAGACATTCTGATGGGGTTAAGATGGGTTAGACATTCTTATGGGGTTAAGATGGGTTAGACATTCTGATGGGGTTAAGATGGGTTAGACATTCTGATGGGGTTAAAATGGGTTAGACATTCTGATGGGGTTAAGATGGGTTAGACATTCTGATGGGGTTAAGATGGGTTAGACATTCTGATGGGGTTAAAATGGGTTAGACATTCTGATGGGGTTAAGATGGGTTAGACATTCTGATGGGGTTAAGATGGGTTAGACATTCTGATGGGGTTAAGATGGGTTAGACATTCTGATGGGGTTAAGATGGGTTAGACATTCTGATGGGGTTAAGATGGGTTAGACATTCTGATGGGGTTAAGATGGGTTAGACATTCTGATGGGGTTAAGATGGGTTAGACATTCTGATGGGGTTAAGATGGGTTAGACATTCTGATGGGGTTAAAATGGGTTAGACAGTCTGATGGGGTTAAGATGGGTTAGACATTCTGATGGGGTTAAGATGGGTTAGACATTCTGATGGGGTTAAGATGGGTTAGACATTCTGATGGGGTTAAGATGGGTTAGACATTCTGATGGGGTTAAAATGGGTTAGACATTCTGATGGGGTTAAGATGGGTTAGACATTCTGATGGGGTTAAGATGGGTTAGACATTCTGATGGGGTTAAAATGGGTTAGACATTCTGATGGGGTTAAGATGGGTTAGACATTCTGATGGGGTTAAGATGGGTTAGACATTCTGATGGGGTTAAGATGGGTTAGACATTCTGATGGGGTTAAGATGGGTTAGACATTCTGATGGGGTTAAAATGGGTTATTCAGTCTGATGGGGTTAAGATGGGTTAGACATTCTGATGGGGTTAAGATGGGTTAGACATTCTGATGGGGTTAAGATGGGTTAGACATTCTGATGGGGTTAAGATGGGTTAGACATTCTGATGGGGTTAAAATGGGTTAGACATTCTGATGGGGTTAAGATGGGTTAGATATTCTGATGGGGTTAAGATGGGTTAGACATTCTGATGGGGTTAAAATGGGTTAGACATTCTGATGGGGTTAAGATGGGTTAGACAGTCTGATGGGGTTAAGATGGGTTAGACATTCTGATGGGGTTAAGATGGGTTAGACATTCTGATGGGGTTAAGATGGGTTAGACATTCTGATGGGGTTAAGATGGGTTAGACATTCTGATGGGGTTAAGATGGGTTAGACATTCTGATGGGGTTAAGATGGGTTAGACATTCTGATGGGGTTAAAATGGGTTAGACATTCTGATGGGGTTAAGATGGGTTAGACATTCTGATGGGGTTAAGATGGGTTAGACAGTCTGATGGGGTTAAGATGGGTTAGACATTCTGATGGGGTTAAGATGGGTTAGACATTCTGATGGGGTTAAGATGGGTTAGACATTCTGATGGGGTTAAGATGGGTTAGACATTCTAATGGGGTTAAGATAGGTTAGACATTCTGATGGGGTTAAGATGGGTTAGACATTCTGATGGGGTTAAGATGGGTTAGACATTCTGATGGGGTTAAGATGGGTTAGACATTCTGATGGGGTTAAGATGGGTTAGACATTCTGATGGGGTTAAGATGGGTTAGACATTCTGATGGGGTTAAGATGGGTTAGACATTCTGATGGGGTTAAGATGGGTTAGACATTCTGATGGGGTTAAGATGGGTTAGACATTCTGATGGGGTTAAGATAGGTTAGACGTTCTGATGGGGTTAAGATGGGTTAGACATTCTGATGGGGTTAAGATGGGTTAGACATTCTGATGGGGTTAAGATGGGTTAGACATTCTGATGGGGTTAAGATGGGTTAGACATTCTGATGGGGTTAAGATGGGTTAGACATTCTGATGGGGTTAAAATGGGTTAGACATTCTGATGGGGTTAAGATGGGTTAGACATTCTGATGGGGTTAAGATGGGTTAGACATTCTGATGGGGTTAAAATGGGTTAGACATTCTGATGGGGTTAAGATGGGTTAGACAGTCTGATGGGGTTAAGATGGGTTAGACATTCTGATGGGGTTAAGATGGGTTAGACATTCTGATGGGGTTAAGATGGGTTAGCCATTCTGATGGGGTTAAGATGGGTTAGACATTCTGATGGGGTTAAAATGGGTTAGACATTCTGATGGAGTTAAGATGGGTTAGACATTCTGATGGGGTTAAGATGGGTTAGACATTCTGATGGGGTTAAGATGGGTTAGACATTCTGATGGGGTTAAGATGGGTTAGACATTCTGATGGGGATAAGATGGGTTAGACATTCTGATGGGGTTAAGATGGGTTAGACATTCTGATGGGGTTAAGATGGGTTAGACATTCTGATGGGGTTAAGATGGGTTAGACAGTCTGATGGGGTTAAGATGGGTTAGACATTCTGATGGGGTTAAGATGGGTTAGACATTCTGATGGGGTTAAGATGGGTTAGCCATTCTGATGGGGTTAAGATGGGTTAGACATTCTGATGGGGTTAAAATGGGTTAGACATTCTGATGGAGTTAAGATGGGTTAGACATTCTGATGGGGTTAAGATGGGTTAGACATTCTGATGGGGTTAAGATGGGTTAGACATTCTGATGGGGTTAAGATGGGTTAGACATTCTGATGGGGTTAAAATGGGTTAGACAGTCTGATGGGGTTAAGATGGGTTAGACATTCTGATGGGGTTAAGATGGGTTAGACATTCTGATGGGGTTAAGATGGGTTAGACATTCTGATGGGGTTAAGATGGGTTAGACATTCTGATGGGGTTAAAATGGGTTAGACATTCTGATGGGGTTAAGATGGGTTAGACATTCTGATGGGGTTAACATGGGTTAGATAGTCTGATGGGGTTAAGATGGGTTAGACATTCTGATGGGGTTAAGATGGGTTAGACATTCTGATCGGGTTAAGATGGGTTAGAAATTCTGATGGGGTTAAGATGGGTTAGACATTCTGATGGGGTTAAAATGGGTTAGACATTCTGATGGGGTTAAGATGGGTTAGACATTCTGATGGGGTTAAGATGGGTTAGACATTCTGATGGGGTTAAAATGGGTTAGACATTCTGATGGGGTTAAGATGGGTTAGACAGTCTGATGGGGTTAAGATGGGTTAGACATTCTGATGGGGTTAAGATGGGTTAGACATTCTGATGGGGTTAAGATGGGTTAGACATTCTGATGGGGTTAAGATGGGTTAGACATTCTGATGGGGTTAAGATGGGTTAGACATTCTGATGGGGTTAAGATGGGTTAGACATTCTGATGGGGTTAAGATGGGTTAGACATTCTGATGGGGTTAAGATGGGTTAGACATTCTGATGGGGTTAAGATGGGTTAGACATTCTGATGGGGTTAAGATGGGTTAGACATTCTGATGGGGTTAAGATGGGTTAGACATTCTGATGGGGTTAAGATAGGTTAGACGTTCTGATGGGGTTAAGATGGGTTAGACATTCTGATGGGGTTAAGATGGGTTAGACATTCTGATGGGGTTAAGATGGGTTAGACATTCTGATGGGGTTAAGATGGGTTAGACATTCTGATGGGGTTAAGATGGGTTAGACATTCTGATGGGGTTAAAATGGGTTAGACATTCTGATGGGGTTAAGATGGGTTAGACATTCTGATGGGGTTAAGATGGGTTAGACATTCTGATGGGGTTAAAATGGGTTAGACATTCTGATGGGGTTAAGATGGGTTAGACAGTCTGATGGGGTTAAGATGGGTTAGACATTCTGATGGGGTTAAGATGGGTTAGACATTCTGATGGGGTTAAGATGGGTTAGCCATTCTGATGGGGTTAAGATGGGTTAGACATTCTGATGGGGTTAAAATGGGTTAGACATTCTGATGGAGTTAAGATGGGTTAGACATTCTGATGGGGTTAAGATGGGTTAGACATTCTGATGGGGTTAAGATGGGTTAGACATTCTGATGGGGTTAAGATGGGTTAGACATTCTGATGGGGTTAAGATGGGTTAGACATTCTGATGGGGTTAAGATGGGTTAGACATTCTGATGGGGTTAAGATGGGTTAGACATTCTGATGGGGTTAAGATGGGTTAGACAGTCTGATGGGGTTAAGATGGGTTAGACATTCTGATGGGGTTAAGATGGGTTAGACATTCTGATGGGGTTAAGATGGGTTAGCCATTCTGATGGGGTTAAGATGGGTTAGACATTCTGATGGGGTTAAAATGGGTTAGACATTCTGATGGAGTTAAGATGGGTTAGACATTCTGATGGGGTTAAGATGGGTTAGACATTCTGATGGGGTTAAGATGGGTTAGACATTCTGATGGGGTTAAGATGGGTTAGACATTCTGATGGGGTTAAAATGGGTTAGACAGTCTGATGGGGTTAAGATGGGTTAGACATTCTGATGGGGTTAAGATGGGTTAGACATTCTGATGGGGTTAAGATGGGTTAGACATTCTGATGGGGTTAAGATGGGTTAGACATTCTGATGGGGTTAAAATGGGTTAGACATTCTGATGGGGTTAAGATGGGTTAGACATTCTGATGGGGTTAACATGGGTTAGACAGTCTGATGGGGTTAAGATGGGTTAGACATTCTGATGGGGTTAAGATGGGTTAGACATTCTGATGGGGTTAAGATGGGTTAGAAATTCTGATGGGGTTAAGATGGGTTAGACATTCTGATGGGGTTAAAATGGGTTAGACATTCTGATGGGGTTAAGATGGGTTAGACATTCTGATGGGGTTAAGATGGGTTAGACATTCTGATGGGGTTAAAATGGGTTAGACATTCTGATGGGGTTAAGATGGGTTAGACAGTCTGATGGGGTTAAGATGGGTTAGACATTCTGATGGGGTTAAGATGGGTTAGACATTCTGATGGGGTTAAAATGGGTTAGACATTCTGATGGGGTTAAGATGGGTTAGACAGTCTGATGGGGTTAAGATGGGTTAGACATTCTGATGGGGTTAAGATGGGTTAGACAGTCTGATGGGGTTAAGATGGGTTAGACATTCTGATGGGGTTAAGATGGGTTAGACATTCTGATGGGGTTAAGATGGGTTAGACATTCTGATGGGGTTAAGATGGGTTAGACATTCTAATGGGGTTAAGATGGGTTAGACAGTCTGATGGGGTTAAGATGGGTTAGACATTCTGATGGGGTTAAGATGGGTTAGACATTCTGATGGGGTTAAGATGGGTTAGACATTCTGATGGGGTTAAGATGGGTTAGACATTCTGATGGGGTTAAGATGGGTTAGACATTCTGATGGGGTTAAGATGGGTTAGACATTCTGATGGGGTTAAGATGGGTTAGACATTCTGATGGGGTTAAGATGGGTTAGACATTCTGATGGGGTTAAGATGGGTTAGACATTCTGATGGGGTTAAGATGGGTTAGACGTTCTGATGGGGTTAAGATGGGTTAGACATTCTGATGGGGTTAAGATGGGTTAGACATTCTGATGGGGTTAAGATGGGTTAGACGTTCTGATGGGGTTAAGATGGGTTAGACATTCTGATGGGGTTAAGATGGGTTAGACATTCTGATGGGGTTAAGATGGGTTAGACATTCTGATGGGGTTAAGATGGGTTAGACATTCTGATGGGGTTAAGATGGGTTAGACAGTCTGATGGGGTTAAAATGGTTGAGACATTCTGATGGGGTTAAGATGGGTTAGACATTCTGATGGGGTTAAGATGGGTTAGACAGTCTGATGGGGTTAAGATGGGTTAGACAGTCTGATGGGGTTAAGATGGGTTAGACATTCTGATGGGGTTAAGATGGGTTAGACGTTCTGATGGGGTTAAGATGGGTTAGACAGTCTGAAGGGGTTAAGATGGGTTAGACAGTCTGATGGGGTTGAAATGGGTTATACATTCTGATGGGGTTTCGATGGGTTAGACAGTCTGATGGGGTTAAGATGGGTTAGACATTCTGATGGAGTTAAGATGGGTTAGACATTCTGATGGGGTTAAGATGGGTTAGACAGTCTGATGGGGTTAAAATGGGTGAGACATTCTGATGGGGTTAAGATGGGTTAGACATTCTGATGGGGTTAAGATGGGTTAGACAGTCTGATGGGGTTAAGATGGGTTAGACAGTCTGATGGGGTTAAGATGGGTTAGACATTCTGATGGGGTTAAGATGGGTTAGACGTTCTGATGGGGTTAAGATGGGTTAGACAGTCTGATGGGGTTAAAATGGGTTAGACATTCTGATGGGGTTAAGATGGGTTAGACAGTCTGATGGGGTTAAGGTGGGTTAGACATTCTGATGGGGTTAAGATGGGTTAGACAGTCTGATGGGGTTAAAATGGGTTAGACAGTCTGATGGGGTTAAAATGGGTTAGACAGTCTGAAGGGGTTAAGATGGGTTAGACAGTCTGATGGGGTTAAGATGGGTTAGACATTCTGATGGAGTTAAGATGGGTTAGATATTCTGATGGGGTTAAGATGGGTTAGACGTTCTGATGGGGTTAAGATGGGTTAGACAGTCTTATGGGGTTAAGGTGGGTTAGACATTCTGATGGGGTTAAGATGGGTTAGACAGTCTGATGGGGTTAAAATGGGTTAGACAGTCTGATGGGGTTAAAATGGGTTAGACATTCTGATGGGGTTAAGATGGGTTAGACATTCTGATGGGGTTAAGATGGGTTAGACATTCTGATGGGGTTAAGATGGGTTAGACATTCTGATGGGGTTAAGATGGGTTAGACAGTCTGATAGGGTTAAGATGGGTTAGACAGTCTGATGGGGTTAAAATGGGTTAGACAGTCTGAAGGGGTTAAGATGGGTTAGACAGTCTGATGGGGTTGAAATGGGTTATACATTCTGATGGGGTTTCGATGGGTTAGACAGTCTGATGGGGTTAAGATGGGTTAGACATTCTGATGGAGTTAAGATGGGTTAGACATTCTGATGGGGTTAAGATGGGTTAGACAGTCTGATGGGGTTAAAATGGGTGAGACATTCTGATGGGGTTAAGATGGGTTAGACATTCTGATGGGGTTAAGATGGGTTAGACAGTCTGATGGGGTTAAAATGGGTTAGACAGTCTGATGGGGTTAAGATGGGTTAGACAGTCTGAAGGGGTTAAGATGGGTTAGACAGTCTGATGGGGTTGAAATGGGTTATACATTCTGATGGGGTTTCGATGGGTTAGACAGTCTGATGGGGTTAAGATGGGTTAGACATTCTGATGGAGTTAAGATGGGTTAGACATTCTGATGGGGTTAAGATGGGTTAGACAGTCTGATGGGGTTAAAATGGGTGAGACATTCTGATGGGGTTAAGATGGGTTAGACATTCTGATGGGGTTAAGATGGGTTAGACAGTCTGATGGGGTTAAGATGGGTTAGACAGTCTGACGGGGTTAAGATGGGTTAGACATTCTGATGGGGTTAAGATGGGTTAGACGTTCTGATGGGGTTAAGATGGGTTAGACAGTCTGATGGGGTTAAAATGGGTTAGACATTCTGATGGGGTTAAGATGGGTTAGACAGTCTGATGGGGTTAAGGTGGGTTAGACATTCTGATGGGGTTAAGATGGGTTAGACAGTCTGATGGGGTTAAAATGGGTTAGACAGTCTGATGGGGTTAAAATGGGTTAGACAGTCTGAAGGGGTTAAGATGGGTTAGACAGTCTGATGGGGTTAAGATGGGTTAGACATTCTGATGGAGTTAAGATGGGTTAGACATTCTGATGGGGTTAAGATGGGTTAGACGTTCTGATGGGGTTAAGATGGGTTAGACAGTCTGATGGGGTTAAAATGGGTTAGACATTCTGATGGGGTTAAGATGGGTTAGACAGTCTGATGGGGTTAAGGTGGGTTAGACATTCTGATGGGGTTAAGATGGGTTAGACAGTCTGATGGGGTTAAAATGGGTTAGACAGTCTGATGGGGTTAAAATGGGTTAGACATTCTGATGGGGTTAAGATGGGTTAGACATTCTGATGGGGTTAAGATGGGTTAGACGTTCTGATGGGGTTAAGATGGGTTAGACAGTCTGAAGGGGTTAAGATGGGTTAGACAGTCTGATGGGGTTGAAATGGGTTATACATTCTGATGGGGTTTCGATGGGTTAGACAGTCTGATGGGGTTAAGATGGGTTAGACATTCTGATGGAGTTAAGATGGGTTAGACATTCTGATGGGGTTAAGATGGGTTAGACAGTCTGATGGGGTTAAAATGGGTGAGACATTCTGATGGGGTTAAGATGGGTTAGACATTCTGATGGGGTTAAGATGGGTTAGACAGTCTGATGGGGTTAAGATGGGTTAGACAGTCTGATGGGGTTAAGATGGGTTAGACATTCTGATGGGGTTAAGATGGGTTAGACGTTCTGATGGGGTTAAGATGGGTTAGACAGTCTGATGGGGTTAAAATGGGTTAGACATTCTGATGGGGTTAAGATGGGTTAGACAGTCTGATGGGGTTAAGGTGGGTTAGACATTCTGATGGGGTTAAGATGGGTTAGACAGTCTGATGGGGTTAAAATGGGTTAGACAGTCTGATGGGGTTAAAATGGGTTAGACAGTCTGAAGGGGTTAAGATGGGTTAGACAGTCTGATGGGGTTAAGATGGGTTAGACATTCTGATGGAGTTAAGATGGGTTAGACATTCTGATGGGGTTAAGATGGGTTAGACGTTCTGATGGGGTTAAGATGGGTTAGACAGTCTGATGGGGTTAAAATGGGTTAGACATTCTGATGGGGTTAAGATGGGTTAGACAGTCTGATGGGGTTAAGGTGGGTTAGACATTCTGATGGGGTTAAGATGGGTTAGACAGTCTGATGGGGTTAAAATGGGTTAGACAGTCTGATGGGGTTAAAATGGGTTAGACATTCTGATGGGGTTAAGATGGGTTAGACATTCTGATGGGGTTAAGATGGGTTAGACGTTCTGATGGGGTTAAGATGGGTTAGATAGTCTGAAGGGGTTAAGATGGGTTAGACAGTCTGATGGGGTTGAAATGGGTTATACATTCTGATGGGGTTTCGATGGGTTAGACAGTCTGATGGGGTTAAGATGGGTTAGACATTCTGATGGAGTTAAAAAGACGGGTTAGATAGTCTGATGGGGTTAAAAAGATGGGTTAGACATTCTGATGGGGTTAAAAAGATGGGTTAGACAGTCTGATGGGGATAAGATGGGTTAGACATTCTGATGGGGTTAAAAAGATGGGTTAGACAGTCTGATGGGGTTAAGATGGGTTAGACATTCTGATGGGGTTAAAAGATGGGTTAGACATTCTGATGGGGTTAAAAGATGGGTTAGACATTCTGATGGGGTTAAAAGATGGGTTAGACATTCTGATGGGGTTAAAATGATGGGTTAGACAGTCTGATGGGGTTAAGATGGGTTAGACATTCTGATGGGGTTAAAAGATGGGTTAGACATTCTGATTGGGTTAAGATGGGTCAGACAGTCTGATGGGGTTGAAATGGGTTAGACATTCTGATGGGGTTAAGATGGGTTAGACAGTCTGATGGGGTTAAGATGGGTTAGACAGTCTGATGAGGTTCAAATGGGTGAGACAGTCTGATGGGGTTAAGATGGGTTAGACATTCTGATGGGGTTAAGATGGGTTAGACAGTCTGATGGGGTTAAGATGGGTTAGACATTCTGATGAGGTTCAAATGGGTGAGACAGTCTGATGGGGTTAAGATGGGTTAGACATTCTGATGGGGTTAAGATGGGTTAGACAGTCTGATGGGGTTAAGATGGGTGAGACAGTCTGATGGGGTTAAAATGGGTTAGACAGTCTGATGGGGTTAAGATGGGTTAGACAGTCTGATGGGGTTAAGATGGGTTAGACATTCTGATGGGGTTAAGATGGGTTAGACAGTCTGATGGGGTTAAGATGGGTTAGACAGTCTGATGGGGTTAAAATGGGTTAGACATTCTGATGGGGTTAAGATGGGTTAGACAGTCTGATGGGGTTAAGATGGGTTAGACATTCTGATGGGGTTAAGATGGGTTAGACAGTCTGATGGGGTTAAGATGGGTTAGACATTCTGATGGGGTTAAGATGGGTTAGACATTCTGATGGGGTTAAAAGATGGGTTAGACAGTCTGATGGGGTTAAGATGGGTTAGACATTCTGATGGGGTTAAGATGGGTTAGACATTCTGATGGGGTTAAGATGGGTTATACATTCTGATGGGGTTAAGATGGGTTAGACAGTCTGATGGGGTTAAGATGGGTTAGACAGTCTGATGGGGTTAAGATGGGTTAGACATTCTGATGGGGTTAAGATGGGTTAGACATTCTGATGGGGTTAAGATGGGTTATACATTCTGATGGGGTTAAGATGGGTTAGACAGTCTGATGGGGTTAAGATGGGTTAGACAGTCTGATGGGGTTAAGATGGGTTAGACATTCTGATGGGGTTAAGATGGGTTAGACAGTCTGATGGGGTTAAGATGGGTGAGACAGTCTGATGGGGTTAAAATGGGTTAGACAGTCTGATGGGGTTAAAATAGGTTAGACAGTCTGATAGGGTTAAGATGGGTTAGACATTCTGATGGGGTTAAGATGGGTTAGACATTCTGATGGGGTTAAGATGGGTTAGACATTCTGATGGGGTTAAGATGGGTTAGACAGACTGATGGGGTTTTTTTTTTTTTTTTTTTTTTTTTTTTTTTTTTTTTTTTTTACCTTTATTTAACCAGGCAAGTCAGTTAAGAACAAATTCTTATTTTCAATGACGGCCTGGGAACAGTGGGTTAACTGCCTGTTCAGGGGCAGAACGACAGATTTGTACCTTGTCAGCTCGGGGGTTTGAACTCGCAGCCTTCCGGTTACTAGTCCAACGCTCTAACCACTAGGCTACCCTGCCGCCCCGGGTTAAGATGGGTTAGACATTCTGATAGGGTCAAGATGGGTTAGACATTCTGATGGGGTTAAGATGGGTTAGACATTCTGATGGGGTTAAGATGGGTTAGCCATTCTGATGGGGTTAAGATGGGTTAGACATTCTGATGGGGTTAAAATGGGTTAGACATTCTGATGGGGTTAAGATGGGTTAGACATTCTGATGGGGTTAAGATGGGTTAGACATTCTGATGGGGTTAAAATGGGTTAGACATTCTGATGGGGTTAAGATGGGTTAGACAGTCTGATGGGGTTAAGATGGGTTAGACATTCTGATGGGGTTAAGATGGGTTAGACATTCTGATGGGGTTAAAATGGGTTAGACATTCTGATGGGGTTAAGATGGGTTAGACAGTCTGATGGGGTTAAGATGGGTTAGACATTCTGATGGGGTTAAGATGGGTTAGACATTCTGATGGGGTTTCGATGGGTTAGACATTCTGATGGGGTTAAGATGGGTTAGACATTCTGATGGAGTTAAGATGGGTTAGACATTCTGATGGGGTTAAGATGGGTTAGACAGTCTGATGGGGTTAAGGTGGGTTAGACATTCTGATGGGGTTAAGATGGGTTAGACAGTCTGATGGGGTTAAAATGGGTTAGACAGTCTGATGGGGTTAAAATGGGTTAGACAGTCTGATGGGGTTAAAATGGGTTAGACAGTCTGAAGGGGTTAAGATGGGTTAGACAGTCTGATGGGGTTAAGATGGGTTAGACATTCTGATGGAGTTAAGATGGGTTAGACATTCTGATGGGGTTAAGATGGGTTAGACGTTCTGATGGGGTTAAGATGGGTTAGACAGTCTGATGGGGTTAAAATGGGTTAGACATTCTGATGGGGTTAAGATGGGTTAGACAGTCTGATGGGGTTAAGGTGGGTTAGACATTCTGATGGGGTTAAGATGGGTTAGACAGTCTGATGGGGTTAAAATGGGTTAGACAGTCTGATGGGGTTAAAATGGGTTAGACATTCTGATGGGGTTAAGATGGGTTAGACATTCTGATGGGGTTAAGATGGGTTAGACGTTCTGATGGGGTTAAGATGGGTTAGACAGTCTGAAGGGGTTAAGATGGGTTAGACAGTCTGATGGGGTTGAAATGGGTTATACATTCTGATGGGGTTTCGATGGGTTAGACAGTCTGATGGGGTTAAGATGGGTTAGACATTCTGATGGAGTTAAAAAGACGGGTTAGATAGTCTGATAGGGTTAAAAAGATGGGTTAGACATTCTGATGGGGTTAAAAAGATGGGTTAGACAGTCTGATGGGGATAAGATGGGTTAGACATTCTGATGGGGTTAAAAAGATGGGTTAGACAGTCTGATGGGGTTAAGATGGGTTAGACATTCTGATGGGGTTAAAAGATGGGTTAGACATTCTGATGGGGTTAAAAGATGGGTTAGACATTCTGATGGGGTTAAGATGGGTTAGACATTCTGATGGGGTTAAGATGGGTTAGACATTCTAATGGGGTTAAGATGGGTTAGACAGTCTGATGGGGTTAAGATGGGTTAGACATTCTGATGGGGTTAAGATGGGTTAGACATTCTGATGGGGTTAAGATGGGTTAGACATTCTGATGGGGTTAAGATGGGTTAGACATTCTGATGGGGTTAAGATGGGTTAGACATTCTGATGGGGTTAAGATGGGTTAGACATTCTGATGGGGTTAAGATGGGTTAGACATTCTGATGGGGTTAAGATGGGTTAGACATTCTGATGGGGTTAAGATGGGTTAGACATTCTGATGGGGTTAAGATGGGTTAGACATTCTGATGGGGTTAAGATGGGTTAGACATTCTGATGGGGTTAAGATGGGTTAGACGTTCTGATGGGGTTAAGATGGGTTAGACATTCTGATGGGGTTAAGATGGGTTAGACATTCTGATGGGGTTAAGATGGGTTAGACATTCTGATGGGGTTAAGATGGGTTAGACATTCTGATGGGGTTAAGATGGGTTAGACAGTCTGATGGGGTTAAAATGGGTGAGACATTCTGATGGGGTTAAGATGGGTTAGACATTCTGATGGGGTTAAGATGGGTTAGACAGTCTGATGGGGTTAAGATGGGTTAGACAGTCTGATGGGGTTAAGATGGGTTAGACATTCTGATGGGGTTAAGATGGGTTAGACGTTCTGATGGGGTTAAGATGGGTTAGACAGTCTGAAGGGGTTAAGATGGGTTAGACAGTCTGATGGGGTTGAAGTGGGTTATACATTCTGATGGGGTTTCGATGGGTTAGACAGTCTGATGGGGTTAAGATGGGTTAGACATTCTGATGGAGTTAAGATGGGTTAGACATTCTGATGGGGTTAAGATGGTTTAGACAGTCTGATGGGGTTAAAATGGGTGAGACATTCTGATGGGGTTAAGATGGGTTAGACATTCTGATGGGGTTAAGATGGGTTAGACAGTCTGATGGGGTTAAGATGGGTTAGACAGTCTGATGGGGTTAAGATGGGTTAGACATTCTGATGGGGTTAAGATGGGTTAGACGTTCTGATGGGGTTAAGATGGGTTAGACAGTCTGATGGGGTTAAAATGGGTTAGACATTCTGATGGGGTTAAGATGGGTTAGACAGTCTGATGGGGTTAAGGTGGGTTAGACATTCTGATGGGGTTAAGATGGGTTAGACAGTCTGATGGGGTTAAAATGGGTTAGACAGTCTGATGGGGTTAAAATGGGTTAGACAGTCTGAAGGGGTTAAGATGGGTTAGACAGTCTGATGGGGTTAAGATGGGTTAGACATTCTGATGGAGTTAAGATGGGTTAGACATTCTGATGGGGTTAAGATGGGTTAGACGTTCTGATGGGGTTAAGATGGGTTAGACAGTCTGATGGGGTTAAAATGGGTTAGACATTCTGATGGGGTTAAGATGGGTTAGACAGTCTGATGGGGTTAAGGTGGGTTAGACATTCTGATGGGGTTAAGATGGGTTAGACAGTCTGATGGAGTTAAAATGGGTTAGACAGTCTGATGGGGTTAAAATGGGTTAGACATTCTGATGGGGTTAAGATGGGTTAGACATTCTGATGGGGTTAAGATGGGTTAGACGTTCTGATGGGGTTAAGATGGGTTAGACAGTCTGAAGGGGTTAAGATGGGTTAGACAGTCTGATGGGGTTGAAATGGGTTATACATTCTGATGGGGTTTCGATGGGTTAGACAGTCTGATGGGGTTAAGATGGGTTAGACATTCTGATGGAGTTAAAAAGACGGGTTAGATAGTCTGATGGGGTTAAAAAGATGGGTTAGACATTCTGATGGGGTTAAAAAGATGGGTTAGACAGTCTGATGGGGATAAGATGGGTTAGACATTCTGATGGGGTTAAAACGATGGGTTAGACAGTCTGATGGGGTTAAGATGGGTTAGACATTCTGATGGGGTTAAAAGATGGGTTAGACATTCTGATGGGGTTAAAATATGGGTTAGACATTCTGATGGGGTTAAAATATGGGTTAGACATTCTGATGGGGTTAAAATGATGGGTTAGACAGTCTGATGGGGTTAAGATGGGTTAGACATTCTGATGGGGTTAAAAGATGGGTTAGACATTCTGATTGGGTTAAGATGGGTCAGACAGTCTGATGGGGTTGAAATGGGTTAGACATTCTGATGGGGTTAAGATGGGTTAGACAGTCTGATGGGGTTAAGATGGGTTAGACAGTCTGATGAGGTTCAAATGGGTGAGACAGTCTGATGGGGTTAAGATGGGTTAGACATTCTGATGGGGTTAAGATGGGTTAGACAGTCTGAATGGGTTAAGATGGGTTAGACATTCTGATGAGGTTCAAATGGGTGAGACAGTCTGATGGGGTTAAAATGGGTTAGACATTCTGATGGGGTTAAGATGGGTTAGACAGTCTGATGGGGTTAAGGTGGGTTAGACATTCTGATGGGGTTAAGATGGGTTAGACAGTCTGATGGAGTTAAAATGGGTTAGACAGTCTGATGGGGTTAAAATGGGTTAGACATTCTGATGGGGTTAAGATGGGTTAGACATTCTGATGGGGTTAAGATGGGTTAGACGTTCTGATGGGGTTAAGATGGGTTAGACAGTCTGAAGGGGTTAAGATGGGTTAGACAGTCTGATGGGGTTGAAATGGGTTATACATTCTGATGGGGTTTCGATGGGTTAGACAGTCTGATGGGGTTAAGATGGGTTAGACATTCTGATGGAGTTAAAAAGACGGGTTAGATAGTCTGATGGGGTTAAAAAGATGGGTTAGACATTCTGATGGGGTTAAAAAGATGGGTTAGACAGTCTGATGGGGATAAGATGGGTTAGACATTCTGATGGGGTTAAAACGATGGGTTAGACAGTCTGATGGGGTTAAGATGGGTTAGACATTCTGATGGGGTTAAAAGATGGGTTAGACATTCTGATGGGGTTAAAATATGGGTTAGACATTCTGATGGGGTTAAAATATGGGTTAGACATTCTGATGGGGTTAAAATGATGGGTTAGACAGTCTGATGGGGTTAAGATGGGTTAGACATTCTGATGGGGTTAAAAGATGGGTTAGACATTCTGATTGGGTTAAGATGGGTCAGACAGTCTGATGGGGTTGAAATGGGTTAGACATTCTGATGGGGTTAAGATGGGTTAGACAGTCTGATGGGGTTAAGATGGGTTAGACAGTCTGATGAGGTTCAAATGGGTGAGACAGTCTGATGGGGTTAAGATGGGTTAGACATTCTGATGGGGTTAAGATGGGTTAGACAGTCTGAATGGGTTAAGATGGGTTAGACATTCTGATGAGGTTCAAATGGGTGAGACAGTCTGATGGGGTTAAGATGGGTTAGACATTCTGATGGGGTTAAGATGGGTTAGACAGTCTGATGGGGTTAAGATGGGTGAGACAGTCTGATGGGGTTAAAATGGGTTAGACAGTCTGATGGGGTTAAGATGGGTTAGACAGTCTGATGGGGTTAAGATGGGTTAGACATTCTGATGGGGTTAAGATGGGTTAGACAGTCTGATGGGGTTAAGATGGGTTAGACAGTCTGATGGGGTTAAAATGGGTTAGACATTCTGATGGGGTTAAGATGGGTTAGACAGTCTGATGGGGTTAAGATGGGTTAGACATTCTGATGGGGTTAAGATGGGTTAGACAGTCTGATGGGGTTAAGATGGGTTAGACATTCTGATGGGGTTAAGAATGGTTAGACATTCTGATGGGGTTAAAAGATGGGTTAGACAGTCTGATGGGGTTAAGATGGGTTAGACATTCTGATGGGGTTAAGATGGGTTAGACATTCTGATGGGGTTAAGATGGGTTATACATTCTGATGGGGTTAAGATGGGTTAGACAGTCTGATGGGGTTAAGATGGGTTAGACATTCTGATGGGGTTAAGATGGGTTAGACAGTCTGATGGGGTTAAGATGGGTGAGACAGTCTGATGGGGTTAAAATGGGTTAGACAGTCTGATGGGGTTAAAATAGGTTAGACAGTCTGATGGGGTTAAGATGGGTTAGACATTCTGATGGGGTTAAGATGGGTTAGACATTCTGATGGGGTTAAGATGGGTTAGACATTCTGATGGGGTTAAGATGGGTTAGACAGTCTGATGGGGTTAAGATGGGTTAGACATTCTGATGGGGTCAAGATGGGTTAGACATTCTGATGGGGTTAAGATGGGTTAGACAGTCTGATGGGGTTAAGATGGGTTAGACATTCTGATGGGGTTAAGATGGGTTAGACAGTCTGATGGGGTTAAGATGGGTTAGACATTCTGATGGGGTTAAGATGGGTTAGACAGTCTGATGGCGTTAAGATGGGTTAGACATTCTGATGGGGTTAAGATGGGTTAGACAGTCTGATGGGGTTAAGATGGGTTAGACAGTCTGATGGGGTTAAGATGGGTTAGACAGTCTGATGGGGTTAAGATGGGTTAGACATTCTGATGGGGTTAAGATGGGTTAGACAGTCTGATGGGGTTAAAATGGGTTAGACAGTCTGATGGGTTTAAGATGGGTTAGACATTCTGATGGGGTTAAGATGGGTTAGACATTCTGATGGGGTTAAGATGGGTTAGACAGTCTGATGGGGTTAAAATGGGTTAGACAGTCTGATGGGGTTAAGATGGGTTAGACAGTCTGATGGGGTTAAGATGGGTTAGACATTCTGATGGGGTTAAGATGGGTTAGACATTCTGATGGGCTTAAAATGGGTTAGACATTCTGAAGGGGTTAAGATGGGTTAGACATTCTGATGGGGTTAAGATGGGTTAGACATTCTGATGGGGTTAAAATGGGTTAGACATTCTGATGGGGTTAAAATGGGTTAGACAGTCTGATATGGTTAAGATGGGTTAGACAGTCTGATGGGGTTAAGATGGGTTAGACATTCTGATGGGGTTAAGATGGGTTAGACATTCTGATGGGGTTAAGAAGGGTTAGACAGTCTGATGGGGTTAAAATGGGTTAGACAGTCTGATGGGGTTAAGATGGGTTAGACAGTCTGATGGGGTTAAGATGGGTTAGACATTCTGATGGGGTTAAGATGGGTTTGACATTCTGATGGGGTTAAAATGGGTTAGACATTCTGATGGGGTTAAGATGGGTTAGACATTCTGATGGGGTTAAGATGGGTTAGACATTCTGATGGGGTTAAAATGGGTTAGACAGTCTGATGGGGTTAAGATGGGTTAGACAGTCTGATGGGGTTAAAATGGGTTAGACATTCTGATGGGGTTAAGATGGGTTAGACGTTCTGATGGGGTTAAGATGGGTTAGACAGTCTGAAGGGGTTAAGATGGGTTAGACAGTCTGATGGGGTTGAAATGGGTTATACATTCTGATGGGGTTTCGATGGGTTAGACAGTCTGATGGGGTTAAGATGGGTTAGACATTCTGATGGAGTTAAAAAGACGGGTTAGATAGTCTGATGGGGTTAAAAAGATGGGTTAGACATTCTGATGGGGTTAAAAAGATGGGTTAGACAGTCTGATGGGGATAAGATGGGTTAGACATTCTGATGGGGTTAAAAAGATGGGTTAGACAGTCTGATGGGGTTAAGATGGGTTAGACATTCTGATGGGGTTAAAAGATGGGTTAGACATTCTGATGGGGTTAAAATGATGGGTTAGACAGTCTGATGGGGTTAAGATGGGTTAGACATTCTGATGGGGTTAAAAGATGGGTTAGACATTCTGATTGGGTTAAGATGGGTCAGACAGTCTGATGGGGTTGAAATGGGTTAGACATTCTGATGGGGTTAAGATGGGTTAGACAGTCTGATGGGGTTAAGATGGGTTAGACAGTCTGATGAGGTTCAAATGGGTGAGACAGTCTGATGGGGTTAAGATGGGTTAGACATTCTGATGGGGTTAAGATGGGTTAGACAGTCTGGTGGGGTTAAGATGGGTTAGACATTCTGATGAGGTTCAAATGGGTGAGACAGTCTGATGGGGTTAAGATGGGTTAGACATTCTGATGGGGTTAAGATGGGTTAGACATTCTGATGGGGTTAAGATGGGTTAGACAGTCTGATGGGGTTAAGATGGGTTAGACATTCTGATGGGGTTAAGATGGGTTAGACATTCTGATGGGGTTAAAAGATGGGTTAGACAGTCTGATGGGGTTAAGATGGGTTAGACATTCTGATGGGGTTAAGATGGGTTAGACATTCTGATGGGGTTAAGATGGGTTATACATTCTGATGGGGTTAAGATGGGTTAGACAGTCTGATGGGGTTAAGATGGGTTAGACAGTCTGATGGGGTTAAGATGGGTTAGACATTCTGATGGGGTTAAGATGGGTTAGACAGTCTGATGGGGTTAAGATGGGTGAGACAGTCTGATGGGGTTAAAATGGGTTAGACAGTCTGATGGGGTTAAAATAGGTTAGACAGTCTGATGGGGTTAAGATGGGTTAGACATTCTGATGGGGTTAAGATGGGTTAGACATTCTGATGGGGTTAAGATGGGTTAGACATTCTGATGGGGTTAAGATGGGTTAGACAGTCTGATGGGGTTAAGATGGGTTAGACATTCTGATGGGGTCAAGATGGGTTAGACATTCTGATGGGGTTAAGATGGGTTAGACATTCTGATGGGGTTAAGATGGGTTAGCCATTCTGATGGGGTTAAGATGGGTTAGACATTCTGATGGGGTTAAAATGGGTTAGACATTCTGATGGGGTTAAGATGGGTTAGACATTCTGATGGGGTTAAGATGGGTTAGACATTCTGATGGGGTTAAAATGGGTTAGACATTCTGATGGGGTTAAGATGGGTTAGACAGTCTGATGGGGTTAAGATGGGTTAGACATTCTGATGGGGTTAAGATGGGTTAGACATTCTGATGGGGTTAAAATGGGTTAGACATTCTGATGGGGTTAAGATGGGTTAGACAGTCTGATGGGGTTAAGATGGGTTAGACATTCTGATGGGGTTAAGATGGGTTAGACATTCTGATGGGGTTTCGATGGGTTAGACATTCTGATGGGGTTAAGATGGGTTAGACATTCTGATGGAGTTAAGATGGGTTAGACATTCTGATGGGGTTAAGATGGGTTAGACAGTCTGATGGGGTTAAAATGGGTGAGACATTCTGATGGGGTTAAGATGGGTTAGACATTCTGATGGGGTTAAGATGGGTTAGACAGTCTGATGGGGTTAAGATGGGTTAGACAGTCTGATGGGGTTAAGATGGGTTAGACATTCTGATGGGGTTAAGATGGGTTAGACGTTCTGATGGGGTTAAGATGGGTTAGACAGTCTGATGGGGTTAAAATGGGTTAGACATTCTGATGGGGTTAAGATGGGTTAGACAGTCTGATGGGGTTAAGGTGGGTTAGACATTCTGATGGGGTTAAGATGGGTTAGACAGTCTGATGGGGTTAAAATGGGTTAGACAGTCTGATGGGGTTAAAATGGGTTAGACAGTCTGAAGGGGTTAAGATGGGTTAGACAGTCTGATGGGGTTAAGATGGGTTAGACATTCTGATGGAGTTAAGATGGGTTAGACATTCTGATGGGGTTAAGATGGGTTAGACGTTCTGATGGGGTTAAGATGGGTTAGACAGTCTGATGGGGTTAAAATGGGTTAGACATTCTGATGGGGTTAAGATGGGTTAGACAGTCTGATGGGGTTAAGGTGGGTTAGACATTCTGATGGGGTTAAGATGGGTTAGACAGTCTGATGGGGTTAAAATGGGTTAGACAGTCTGATGGGGTTAAAATGGGTTAGACATTCTGATGGGGTTAAGATGGGTTAGACATTCTGATGGGGTTAAGATGGGTTAGACGTTCTGATGGGGTTAAGATGGGTTAGACAGTCTGAAGGGGTTAAGATGGGTTAGACAGTCTGATGGGGTTGAAATGGGTTATACATTCTGATGGGGTTTCGATGGGTTAGACAGTCTGATGGGGTTAAGATGGGTTAGACATTCTGATGGAGTTAAAAATACGGGTTAGATAGTCTGATGGGGTTAAAAAGATGGGTTAGACATTCTGATGGGGTTAAAAAGATGGGTTAGACAGTCTGATGGGGATAAGATGGGTTAGACATTCTGATGGGGTTAAAAAGATTGGTTAGACAGTCTGATGGGGTTAAGATGGGTTAGACATTCTGATGGGGTTAAAAGATGGGTTAGACATTCTGATGGGGTTAAAAGATGGGTTAGACATTCTGATGGGGTTAAGATGGGTTAGACATTCTGATGGGGTTAAGATGGGTTAGACATTCTAATGGGGTTAAGATGGGTTAGACAGTCTGATGGGGTTAAGATGGGTTAGACATTCTGATGGGGTTAAGATGGGTTAGACATTCTGATGGGGTTAAGATGGGTTAGACATTCTGATGGGGTTAAAATGGGTTAGACATTCTGATGGGGTTAAGATGGGTTAGACATTCTGATGGGGTTAAGATGGGTTAGACATTCTGATGGGGTTAAGATGGGTTAGACATTCTGATGGGGTTAAGATGGGTTAGACGTTCTGATGGGGTTAAGATGGGTTAGACATTCTGATGGGGTTAAGATGGGTTAGACATTCTGATGGGGTTAAGATGGGTTAGACGTTCTGATGGGGTTAAGATGGGTTACACATTCTGATGGGGTTAAGATGGGTTAGACATTCTGATGGGGTTAAGATGGGTTAGACATTCTGATGGGGTTAAGATGGGTTAGACATTCTGATGGGGTTAAGATGGGTTAGACAGTCTGATGGGGTTAAAATGGGTGAGACATTCTGATGGGGTTAAGATGGGTTAGACATTCTGATGGGGTTAAGATGGGTTAGACAGTCTGATGGGGTTAAGATGGGTTAGACGTTCTGATGGGGTTAAGATGGGTTAGACATTCTGATGGGGTTAAGATGGGTTAGACGTTCTGATGGGGTTAAGATGGGTTAGACAGTCTGAAGGGGTTAAGATGGGTTAGACAGTCTGATGGGGTTGAAATGGGTTATACATTCTGATGGGGTTTCGATGGGTTAGACAGTCTGATGGGGTTAAGATGGGTTAGACATTCTGATGGAGTTAAGATGGGTTAGACATTCTGATGGGGTTAAGATGGGTTAGACAGTCTGATGGGGTTAAAATGGGTGAGACATTCTGATGGGGTTAAGATGGGTTAGACATTCTGATGGGGTTAAGATGGGTTAGACATTCTGATGGGGTTAAGATGGGTTAGACAGTCTGATGGGGTTAAGATGGGTTAGACATTCTGATGGGGTTAAGATGGGTTAGACGTTCTGATGGGGTTAAGATGGGTTAGACAGTCTGATGGGGTTAAAATGGGTTAGACATTCTGATGGGGTTAAGATGGGTTAGACAGTCTGATGGGGTTAAGGTGGGTTAGACATTCTGATGGGGTTAAGATGGGTTAGACAGTCTGATGGGGTTAAAATGGGTTAGACAGTCTGATGGGGTTAAAATGGGTTAGACAGTCTGAAGGGGTTAAGATGGGTTAGACAGTCTGATGGGGTTAAGATGGGTTAGACATTCTGATGGAGTTAAGATGGGTTAGACATTCTGATGGGGTTAAGATGGGTTAGACGTTCTGATGGGGTTAAGATGGGTTAGACAGTCTGATGGGGTTAAAATGGGTTAGACATTCTGATGGGGTTAAGATGGGTTAGACAGTCTGATGGGGTTAAGGTGGGTTAGACATTCTGATGGGGTTAAGATGGGTTAGACAGTCTGATGGGGTTAAAATGGGTTAGACAGTCTGATGGGGTTAAAATGGGTTAGACATTCTGATGGGGTTAAGATGGGTTAGACATTCTGATGGGGTTAAGATGGGTTAGACGTTCTGATGGGGTTAAGATGGGTTAGACAGTCTGAAGGGGTTAAGATGGGTTAGACAGTCTGATGGGGTTGAAATGGGTTATACATTCTGATGGGGTTTCGATGGGTTAGACAGTCTGATGGGGTTAAGATGGGTTAGACATTCTGATGGAGTTAAAAAGACGGGTTAGATAGTCTGATGGGGTTAAAAAGATGGGTTAGACATTCTGATGGGGTTAAAAAGATGGGTTAGACAGTCTGATGGGGATAAGATGGGTTAGACATTCTGATGGGGTTAAAAAGATGGGTTAGACAGTCTGATGGGGTTAAGATGGGTTAGACGTTCTGATGGGGTTAAGATGGGTTAGACAGTCTGAAGGGGTTAAGATGGGTTAGACAGTCTGATGGGGTTGAAATGGGTTATACATTCTGATGGGGTTTCGATGGGTTAGACAGTCTGATGGGGTTAAGATGGGTTAGACATTCTGATGGAGTTAAAAAGACGGGTTAGATAGTCTGATGGGGTTAAAAAGATGGGTTAGACATTCTGATGGGGTTAAAAAGATGGGTTAGACAGTCTGATGGGGATAAGATGGGTTAGACATTCTGATGGGGTTAAAAAGATGGGTTAGACAGTCTGATGGGGTTAAGATGGGTTAGACATTCTGATGGGGTTAAAAGATGGGTTAGACATTCTGATGGGGTTAAAATGATGGGTTAGACAGTCTGATGGGGTTAAGATGGGTTAGACATTCTGATGGGGTTAAAAGATGGGTTAGACATTCTGATTGGGTTAAGATGGGTCAGACAGTCTGATGGGGTTGAAATGGGTTAGACATTCTGATGGGGTTAAGATGGGTTAGACAGTCTGATGGGGTTAAGATGGGTTAGACAGTCTGATGGGGTTAAGATGGGTTAGACAGTCTGATGGGGTTAAGATGGGTTAGACAGTCTGATGGGGTTAAGATGGGTTAGACATTCTGATGAGGTTCAAATGGGTGAGACAGTCTGATGGGGTTAAGATGGGTTAGACATTCTGATGGGGTTAAGATGGGTTAGACAGTCTGATGGGGTTAAGATGGGTGAGACAGTCTGATGGGGTTAAAATGGGTTAGACAGTCTGATGGGGTTAAGATGGGTTAGACAGTCTGATGGGGTTAAGATGGGTTAGACATTCTGATGGGGTTAAGATGGGTTAGACAGTCTGATGGGGTTAAGATGGGTTAGACAGTCTGATGGGGTTAAAATGGGTTAGACATTCTGATGGGGTTAAGATGGGTTAGACAGTCTGATGGGGTTAAGATGGGTTAGACATTCTGATGGGGTTAAGATGGGTTAGACAGTCTGATGGGGTTAAGATGGGTTAGACATTCTGATGGGGTTAAGAATGGTTAGACATTCTGATGGGGTTAAAAGATGGGTTAGACAGTCTGATGGGGTTAAGATGGGTTAGACATTCTGATGGGGTTAAGATGGGTTAGACATTCTGATGGGGTTAAGATGGGTTATACATTCTGATGGGGTTAAGATGGGTTAGACAGTCTGATGGGGTTAAGATGGGTTAGACAGTCTGATGGGGTTAAGATGGGTTAGACATTCTGATGGGGTTAAGATGGGTTAGACAGTCTGATGGGGTTAAGATGGGTGAGACAGTCTGATGGGGTTAAAATGGGTTAGACAGTCTGATGGGGTTAAAATAGGTTAGACAGTCTGATGGGGTTAAGATGGGTTAGACATTCTGATGGGGTTAAGATGGGTTAGACATTCTGATGGGGTCAAGATGGGTTAGACATTCTGATGGGGTTAAGATGGGTTAGACAGTCTGATGGGGTTAAGATGGGTTAGACATTCTGATGGGGTTAAGATGGGTTAGACAGTCTGATGGGGTTAAGATGGGTTAGACATTCTGATGGGGTCAAGATGGGTTAGACATTCTGATGGGGTTAAGATGGGTTAGACAGTCTGATGGGGTTAAGATGGGTTAGACATTCTGATGGGGTTAAGATGGGTTAGACAGTCTGATGGGGTTAAGATGGGTTAGACATTCTGATGGGGTTAAGATGGGTTAGACAGTCTGATGGGGTTAAGATGGGTTAGACATTCTGATGGGGTTAAGATGGGTTAGACAGTCTGATGGGGTTAAGATGGGTTAGACAGTCTGATGGGGTTAAGATGGGTTAGAGAGTCTGATGGGGTTAAGATGGGTTAGACATTCTGATGGGGTTAAGATGGGTTAGACAGTCTGATGGGTTTAAGATGGGTTAGACATTCTGATGGGGTTAAGATGGGTTAGACATTCTGATGGGGTTAAGATGGGTTAGACAGTCTGATGGGGTTAAAATGGGTTAGACAGTCTGATGGGGTTAAGATGGGTTAGACAGTCTGATGGGGTTAAGATGGGTTAGACATTCTGATGGGGTTAAGATGGGTTAGACATTCTGATGGGCTTAAAATGGGTTAGACATTCTGATGGGGTTAAGATGGGTTAGACATTCTGATGGGGTTAAGATGGGTTAGACATTCTGATGGGGTTAAAATGGGTTAGACATTCTGATGGGGTTAAAATGGGTTAGACAGTCTGATGGGGTTAAGATGGGTTAGACAGTCTGATGGGGTTAAGATGGGTTAGACATTCTGATGGGGTTAAGATGGGTTAGACATTCTGATGGGGTTAAGAAGGGTTAGACAGTCTGATGGGGTTAAAATGGGTTAGACAGTCTGATGGGGTTAAGATGGGTTAGACAGTCTGATGGGGTTAAGATGGGTTAGACATTCTGATGGGGTTAAGATGGGTTAGACATTCTGATGGGGTTAAAATGGGTTAGACATTCTGATGGGGTTAAGATGGGTTAGACATTCTGATGGGGTTAAGATGGGTTAGACATTCTGATGGGGTTAAAATGGGTTAGACAGTCTGATGGGGTTAAGATGGGTTAGACAGTCTGATGGGGTTAAAATGGGTTAGACATTCTGATGGGGTTAAGATGGGTTAGACATTCTGATGGGGTTAAGATGGGTTAGACATTCTGATGGGGTTAAAATGGGTTAGACATTCTGATGGGGTTAAGATGGGTTAGACATTCTGATGGGGTTAAGATGGGTTAGACATTCTGATGGGGTTAAGATGGGTTAGACATTCTGATGGGGTTAAGAAGGGTTAGACAGTCTGATGGGGTTAAAATGGGTTAGACAGTCTGATGGGGTTAAGATGGGTTAGACAGTCTGATGGGGTTAAGATGGGTTAGACATTCTGATGGGGTTAAGATGGGTTAGACATTCTGATGGGGTTAAAATGGGTTAGACATTCTGATGGGGTTAAGATGGGTTAGACATTCTGATGGGGTTAAGATGGGTTAGACATTCTGATGGGGTTAAAATGGGTTAGACAGTCTGATGGGGTTAAGATGGGTTAGACAGTCTGATGGGGTTAAAATGGGTTAGACATTCTGATGGGGTTAAGATGGGTTAGACATTCTGATGGGGTTAAGATGGGTTAGACATTCTGATGGGGTTAAAATGGGTTAGACATTCTGATGGGGTTAAGATGGGTTAGACATTCTGATGGGGTTAAGATGGGTTAGACATTCTGATGGGGTTAAAATGGGTTAGACAGACTGATGGGGTTAAGATGGGTTAGACAGTCTGATGGGGTTAAAATGGGTTAGACATTCTGATGGGGTTAAGATGGGTTAGACATTCTGATGGGGTTAAGATGGGTTAGACATTCTGATGGGGTTAAGATGGGTTAGACATTCTGATGGGGTTAAAATGGGTTAGACAGTCTGATGGGGTTGAAATGGGTTAGACATTCTGATGGGGTTAAGATGGGTTAGACAGTCTGATGGGGTTAAAATGGGTTAGACAGTCTGATGGGGTTAAGATGGGTTAGACAGTCTGATGGGGTTAAGATGGGTTAGACATTCTGATGGGGTTAAGACGGGTTAGACAGTCTGATGGGGTTAAGATGGGTTAGACATTCTGATGGGGTTAAGATGGGTTAGACATTCTGATGGGGTTGAAATGGGTTAGACATTCTGATGGGGTTAAGATGGGTTAGACAGTCTGATGGGGTTAAAATGGGTTAGACAGTCTGATGGGGTTAAGATGGGTTAGACATTCTGATGGGGTTAAGACGGGTTAGACAGTCTGATGGGGTTAAGATGGGTTAGACATTCTGATGGGGTTAAGATGGGTTAGACAGTCTGATGGGGTTAAGATGGGTTAGACATTCTGATGGGGTTCAAATGGGTTAGACAGTATGATGGGGTTAAAATGGGTTAGACATTCTGATGGGGTTAAGATGGGTTAGACAGTCTGATGGGGTTAAAATGGGTTAGACAGTCTGATGGGGTTAAGATGGGTTAGACAGTCTGATGGGGTTAAGATGGGTTAGACATTCTGATGGGGTTAAGATGGGTTAGACATTCTGATGGGGTTAAAATGGGTTAGACAGTCTGATGGGGTTAAGATGGGTTAGACAGTCTGATGGGGTTAAAATGGGTTAGACATTCTGATGGGGTTAAAATGGGTTAGACAGTCTGATGGGGTTAAGATGGGTTAGACAGTCTGATGGGGTTAAGATGGGTTAGACATTCTGATGGGGTTAAGACGGGTTAGACAGTCTGATGGGGTTAAGATGGGTTAGACATTCTGATGGGGTTAAGATGGGTTAGACAGTCTGATGGGGTTAAGATGGGTTAGACATTCTGATGGGGTTCAAATGGGTTAGACAGTATGATGGGGTTAAAATGGGTTAGACATTCTGATGGGGTTAAGATGGGTTAGACAGTCTGATGGGGTTAAAATGGGTCAGACAGTCTGATGGGGTTAAGATGGGTTAGACAGTCTGATGGGGTTAAGATGGGTTAGACATTCTGATGGGGTTAAGATGGGTTAGACATTCTGATGGGGTTAAAATGGGTTAGACAGTCTGATGGGGTTAAGATGGGTTAGACAGTCTAATGGGGTTAAAATGGGTTAGACATTCTGATGGGGTTAAAATGGGTTAGACAGTCTGATGGGGTTAAGATGGGTTAGACAGTCTGATGGGGTTAAAATGGGTTAGACAGTCTGATGGGGTTAAGATGGGTTAGACAGTCTGATGGGGTTAAGATGGGTTAGACATTCTGATGGGGTTAAGATGGGTTAGACATTCTGATGGGGTTAAAATGGGTTAGACAGTCTGATGGGGTTAAGATGGGTTAGACAGTCTGATGGGGTTAAGATGGGTTAGACATTCTGATGGGGTTAAGATGGGTTAGACATTCTGATGGGGTTAAAATGGGTTAGACAGTCTGATGGGGTTAAGATGGGTTAGACAGTCTGATGGGGTTAAAATGGGTTAGACATTCTGATGGGGTTAAAATGGGTTAGACAGTCTGATGGGGTTAAGATGGGTTAGACATTCTGATGGGGTTAAGATGGGTTAGACATTCTGATGGGGTTAAGATGGGTTAGACATTCTGATGGGGTTAAAATGGGTTAGACAGTCTGATGGGGTTAAGATGGGTTAGACATTCTGATGGGGTTAAGATGGGTTAGACATTCTGATGGGGTTAAAATGGGTTAGACAGTCTGATGGGGTTAAGATGGGTTAGACAGTCTGATGGGGTTAAGATGGGTTAGACATTCTGATGGGGTTAAGATGGGTTAGACATTCTGATGGGGTTAAAATGGGTTAGACAGTCTGATGGGGTTAAGACGGGTTAGACAGTCTGATGGGGTTAAGATGGGTTAGACAGTCTGATGGGGTTAAGATGGGTTAGACAGTCTGATGAGGTTCAAATGGGTTAGACAGTCTGATGGGGTTAAAAGATGGGTTAGACAGTCTGATGGGGTTAAGATGGGTTAGACAGTCTGATGGGGTTAAGATGGCTTAGACAGTCTGATGGGGTTAAAATGGGTTAGACATTCTGATGGGGATAAGATGGGTTAGACATTCTGATGGGGTTAAGATGGGTTAGACATTCTGATGGGGTTAAGATGGGTTAGACATTCTGATGGGGTTAAAATGGGTTAGACAGTCTGATGGGGTTAAGATGGGTTAGACATTCTGATGGGGTTAAGATGGGTTAGACATTCTGATGGGGTTAAGATGGGTTAGACATTCTGATGGGGTTCAAATGGGTTAGACAGTCTGATGCGGTTAAAATGGGTTAGACAGTCTGATGGGGTTAAAATGGGTTAGACAGTCTGATGGGGTTAAAATGGGTTAGACAGTCTGATGGGGTTAAGATGGGTTAGACATTCTGATGGGGTTAAGATGGGTTAGACAGTCTGATGGGGTTAAGATGGGTTAGACATTCTGATGGGGTTAAGATGGGTTAGACATTCTGATGGGGTTAAGATGGGTTAGACATTCTGATGGGGTTAAGATGGGTTAGACAGTCTGATGGGGTTGAAATGGGTTAGACAGTCTGATGGGGTTAAGATGGGTTAGACAGTCTGATGGGGTTAAGATGGGTTAGACATTCTGATGGGGTTAAAATGGGTTAGACAGTCTGATGGGGTTAAGATGGGTTAGACAGTCTGATGGGGTTAAAATGGGTTAGACATTCTGATTGGGTTAAGATGGGTTAGACAGTCTGATGGGGTTAAGATGGGTTAGACAGTCTGATGGGGTTGAAATGGGTTAGACATTCTGATGGGGTTAAGATGGGTTAGACATTCTGATGGGGTTAAGATGGGTTAGACAGTCTGATGGGGTTAAGATGGGTTAGACATTCTGATGGGGTTAAGATGGGTTAGACAGTCTGATGGGGTTAAGATGGGTTAGACAGTCTGATGGGGTTAAGATGGGTTAGACAGTCTGATGGGGTTAAGATGGGTTAGACAGTCTGATGTATTACTTCTGACAGACCTGATACTGCAGGTAATTCAGCGTGTCATGTCTGGTAACCTGATCCTCACATAGAATGACCAACAAATGAAAACCGGGTGGGAAAGAAGTGGAGCAGAATGTGGGTAGAATCCATGTTTTCACTGTCTCTGACTACAGAACACAGAATCCATGTTTTCACTGTCTCTGACTACAGAAGACAGAATCCATGTTTTCACTATCTCTGACTACAGAAGACAGAATCCATGTTTTCACTGTCCCTGACTACAGAAGACAGAATCCATGTTTTCACTGTCTCTGACTACAGAAGGCAGAATCCATGTTTTCACTGTCTCTGACTACAGAAGACAGAATCCATGTTTTCACTGTCTCTGACTACAGAAGACAGAATCCATGTTTTCACTGTCTCTGACTACAGAACACAGAATCCATGTTTTCACTGTCTCTGACTACAGAAGGCAGAATCCATGTTTTCACTGTCTCTGACTACAGAAGGCAGAATCCATGTTTTCACTGTCTCTGACTACAGAAGACAGAATCCATGTTTTCACTGTCTCTGACTACAGAAGACAGAATCCATGTTTTCACTGTCTCTGACTACAGAACACAGAATCCATGTTTTCACTGTCTCTGACTACAGAAGACATAATCCATGTTTTCACTGTCTCTGACTACAGAAGACAGAATCCATGTTTTCACTGTCTCTGACTACAGAAGACAGAATCCATGTTTTCACTGTCTCTGACTACAGAACACAGAATCCATGTTTTTACTGTCTCTGACTACAGAAGACAGAATCCATGTTTTCACTGTCTCTGACTACAGAAGGCAGAATGCATGTTTTCACTGTCTCTGACTACAGAAGACAGAATCCATGTTTTCACTGTCCCTGACTACAGAAGACAGAATCCATGTTTTCACTGTCTCTGACTACAGAACACAGAATCCATGTTTTCACTGTCTCTGACTACAGAAGACAGAATCCATGTTTTCACTGTCCCTGACTACAGAAGACAGAATCCATGTTTTCACTGTCTCTGACTACAGAACACAGAATCCAAGTTTCACTGTCTCTGACTACAGAAGGCATAATCCATGTTTTCACTGTCTCTGACTACAGAAGACAGAATCCATGTTTTCACTGTCTCTGACTACAGAACACAGAATCCATGTTTTCACTGTCTCTGACTACAGAAGACATAATCCATGTTTTCACTGTCTCTGACTACAGAAGACAGAATCCATGTTTTCACTGTCTCTGACTACAGAAGACAGAATCCATGTTTTCACTGTCTCTGACTACAGAACACAGAATCCATGTTTTTACTGTCTCTGACTACAGAAGACAGAATCCATGTTTTCACTGTCTCTGACTACAGAAGGCAGAATGCATGTTTTCACTGTCTCTGACTACAGAAGACAGAATCCATGTTTTCACTGTCCCTGACTACAGAAGACAGAATCCATGTTTTCACTGTCTCTGACTACAGAACACAGAATCCATGTTTTCACTGTCTCTGACTACAGAAGACAGAATCCATGTTTTCACTGTCCCTGACTACAGAAGACAGAATCCATGTTTTCACTGTCTCTGACTACAGAACACAGAATCCAAGTTTCACTGTCTCTGACTACAGAAGGCATAATCCATGTTTTCACTGTCTCTGACTACAGAAGACAGAATCCATGTTTTCACTGTCTCTGACTACAGAAGGCAGAATCCATGTTTTCACTGTCTCTGACTACAGAAGACAGAATCCATGTTTTCACTGTCTCTGACTACAGAAGGCAGAATCCATGTTTTCACTGTCTCTGACTACAGAAGGCAGAATCCATGTTTTCACTGTCCCTGACTACAGAAGACAGAATCCATGTTTTCACTGTCTCTGACTACAGAAGGCAGAATCCATGTTTTCACTGTCTCTGACTACAGAAGGCAGAATCCATGTTTTCACTGTCTCTGACTACAGAAGGCAGAATCCATGTTTTCACTGTCCCTGACTACAGAAGACAGAATCCATGTTTTCACTGTATCAGACTACAGAAGGCAGAATCCATGTTTTCACTGTCTCTGACTACAGAAGGCAGAATCCATGTTTTCACTGTCTCTGACTACAGAAGACAGAATCCATGTTTTCACTGTCCCTGACTACAGAAGGCAGAATCCATGTTTTCACTGTCTCTGACTACAGAAGGCAGAATGCATGTTTTCACTGTCTCTGACTACAGAACACAGAATCCATGTTTTCACTGTCTCTGACTACAGAAGACAGAATCCATGTTTTCACTGTCTCTGACTACAGAAGGCAGAATGCATGTTTTCACTGTCTCTGACTACAGAACACAGAATCCATGTTTTCACTGTCTCTGACTACAGAAGACAGAATCCATGTTTTCACTGTCTCTGACTACAGAAGACAGAATCCATGTGTTCACTGTCTCTGACTACAGAAGACAGAATACAAATCCTGTTGTTGGTCAGAAGGTGATGCCTGTCTGATCTGTGAAATCACATCATTATTTGGAGATGGCATGCATGTCCATGTAGATATTAAACATGATGGAAATTATGCAAAATCCAACGCAAAGTAATTCATAATGACAAAACGTAATGTCATCCCAGAAATGTGTCAGGATTTATATTAAATATTGTTCAGGAAAAGTTGAGTTTGTCCATCTGAAGAAACAGCTGTTATGAAGTCGGAATATGGAGGCTAATCAAATCAAATCAAAATCAAATTGTATTTGTCACATACACATGGTTAGCAGATGTTAATGAGAGTGTAGCGAAATGCTTGTGCTTCTAGTTCCGACAATGCAGTAATAACCAACAAGTAATCTAGCTAACAATCCAAGAAAAGATGAATGGTTGTCTGAATAAAATCATCTGTGTTTAATGGTTACTACCTTGACCTTTTCAAAATGGATTATATCAACTCACTTTCACAATGTTTAACCATTCTCTCACATAACGGAATGTACCTGTCTGTCTGGAGGTCTCTAGTGAACTCTCTCCAGTGTCCAGACACTACAGGAATATAACTGACCTGTCTGTAGGTCTCTAGTGAACTCTCTCCAGTGTCCAGACACTACAGGAATATAACTGACCTGTCTGGAGGTCTCTAGTGAACTCTCTCCAGTGTCCAGACACTACAGGAATATAACTGACCTGTCTGTAGGTCTCTAGTGAACTCTCTCCAGTGTCCAGACACTACAGGAATATAACTGACCTGTCTGTAGGTCTCTAGTGAACTCTCTCCAGTGTCCAGACACTACAGGAATATAACTGACCTGCCTGTCTGTAGGTCTCTAGTGAACTCTCTCCAGTGTCCAGACACTACAGGAATGTAACTGACCTGTCTGTCTGTCTGTAGGTCTCTAGTGAACTCTCTCCAGTGTCCAGACACTACATGGATGTAACTGACCTGTCTGTAGGTCTCTAGTGAACTCTCTCCAGTGTCCAGACACTACAGGAATATAACTGACCTGTCTGTAGGTCTCTAGTGAACTCTCTCCAGTGTCCAGACACTACATGAATGTAACTGACCTGTCTGTAGGTCTCTAGTGAACTCTCTCCAGTGTCCAGACACTACAGGAATGTAACTGACCTGTCTGTCTGTCTGTAGGTCTCTAGTGAACTCTCTCCAGTGTCCAGACACTACAGGAATATAACTGACCTGTCTGTAGGTCTCTAGTGAACTCTCTCCAGTGTCCAGACACTACAGGAATATAACTGACCTGTCTGTAGGTCTCTAGTGAACTCTCTCCAGTGTCCAGACACTACATGAATGTAACTGACCTGTCTGTAGGTCTCTAGTGAACTCTCTCCAGTGTCCAGACACTACAGGAATGTAACTGACCTGTCTGTCTGTCTGTAGGTCTCTAGTGAACTCTCTCCAGTGTCCAGACACTACAGGAATGTAACTGACCTGTCTGTCTGTCTGTAGGTCTCTAGTGAACTCTTTCCAGTGTCCAGACACTACAGGAATATAACTGACCTGTCTGTAGGTCTCTAGTGAACTCTCTCCAGTGTCCAGACACTACAGGAATATAGCTGATCTGTCTGTAGGTCTGTAGTGAACTCTCTCCAGTGTCCAGACACTACAGGAATGTAACTGACCTGCCTGTCTGTAGGTCTCTAGTGAACTCTCTCCAGTGTCCAGGCACTACAGGAATATAGCTGACCTGTCTGTAGGTCTCTAGTGAACTCTCTCCAGTGTCCAGACACTACAGGAATGTAACTGACCTGTCTGTCTGTAGGTCTCTAGTGAACTCTCTCCAGTGTCCAGACACCACAGGAATGTAACTGACCTGTCTGTAGGTCTCTAGTGAACTCTCTCCAGTGTCCAGACACTACAGGAATGTAACTGACCTGTCTGTTTGTAGGTCTCTAGTGAACTCTCTCCAGTGTCCAGACACTACAGGAATGTAACTGACATGTCTGTAGGTCTCTAGTGAACTCTCTCTATATTGCAGTCAGTCTCCTGGCTCAAAACAATTAGTAACTATTTCAGATGATTGTGTGAGTAAGTGACACCTGGCCTGGAGGTTTAAGATGTGTTTCCCAGGTCATGTTGCAGTCATTATGACCAGCCACATCAAGATGTATCTTTGACCTGTCTGACAGCTAACTGCTCTGTTTCCTCATCTCCAGGCTACATTTCCCATGTCAGGGGAGCAACTCAATGGGCTTTTAATCCTAAACTAACCGTGCTGCACATTGCATATAGTGTTCAGGTAAAATCTTCTTTCCAGCGCTCCATTATCCCGGGCCAAGTTGTTCTGTAACCTGAATCAGGAGAGAAATAAAGGCCTGTACTGTATAGGTCCTGCTATGTAACAAGGCCTTTCTTTCTGCTGCTGATGCCTCTGTCTCTCCTTTGATGCTTCTGGGAGATGGCCGAGCGCCTCGGGATATTTTCCCCCGTCCTCAGAGCTCAATGGCCGTTTGTCCTGCCTGTTTGTTTTCAGCTAATTGGCTGGATATGTAATAAGTTAGTGATGATGTACGCTGAACACCGCTGACCCTGGCCTAAAGAAATATTATGTTGCACTAAACTCATCTAGCAAAGGTCTTCATCAATCTTAACAGTTCTTAGCCCAAAGCTCCTGGTTTCAAGTGTTTGGGTCAGTATGTGTTAGAGGAAGGTCAGGGGAGCCCTGTAGTTCTTGTATTATGTAAGGAATGTAAGATCTGGCATTCAGGACCTTTAAGACTAGAGACAGACCTGGGTAGAGACGCGGACAGATAGCTGTCTGTCTGTTGCTCCACAACCCTCATACATTTGTCTTCATGTTGGGTTAGTCATCTTTTTTTTATGTATAAAAAAATAATTGTAGTAATTTCTACCATAATTATCAAATATATAATAAACATTTCCAATGAAAACTATACGTACAGTAGACAGGATACTGAAATATATCACGGACTGATACCATGTGACTTCATACCTAGTTAGACATTTTCATGATAAAAACAATCAAAATGATTGTCACGTTCTGACCTTAGTTCTTTTGTTATGTCTTTGTTTTAGTATGGTCAGGGCGTGAGTTGGGGTGGGTAGTCTATGTTCGTTTTTCTATGTTGCATTTCAGTGTTTGGCCTGGTGTGGTTCTCAATCAGAGGCAGGTGTCGTTCGTTGTCTCTGATTGAGAATCATACTTAGGTAGCCTGTTCCCACCTGTGTTTATGTGTTTGGCCTGGTGTGGTTCTCAATCAGAGGCAGGTGTCGTTCGTTGTCTCTGATTGAGAATCATACTTAGGTAGCCTGTTCCCACCTGTGTTTATGTGTTTGGCCTGGTGTGGTTCTCAATCAGAGGCAGGTGTCGTTCGTTGTCCCTGATTGAGAATCATTCTTAGGTAGCCTGTTCCCACCTGTGTTTATGTGTTTGGCCTGGTGTGGTTCTCAATCAGAGGCAGGTGTCGTTCGTTGTCTCTGATTGAGAATCATACTTAGGTAGCCTGTTCCCACCTGTGTTTATGTGTTTGGCCTGGTATGGTTCTCAATCAGAGGCAGGTGTCGTTCGTTGTCTCTGATTGAGAATCATACTTAGGTAGCCTGTTCCCACCTGTGTTTATGTGTTTGGCCTGGTGTGGTTCTCAATCAGAGGCAGGAGTCGTTCGTTGTCCCTGATTGAGAATCATTCTTAGGTAGCCTGTTCCCACCTGTGTTTATGTGTTTGGCCTGGTATGGTTCTCAATCAGAGGCAGGTGTCGTTCGTTGTCCCTGATTGAGAATCATTCTTAGGTAGCCTGTTCCCACCTGTGTTTATGTGTTTGGCCTGGTATGGTTCTCAATCAGAGGCAGGTGTCGTTCGTTGTCTCTGATTGAGAATCATACTTAGGTAGCCTGTTCCCACCTGTGTTTATGTGTTTGGCCTGGTGTGGTTCTCAATCAGAGGCAGGAGTCGTTCGTTGTCCCTGATTGAGAATCATTCTTAGGTAGCCTGTTCCCACCTGTGTTTCTGTGTTTGGCCTGGTATGGTTCTCAATCAGAGGCAGGAGTCGTTCGTTGTCTCTGATTGAGAATCATTCTTAGGTAGCCTGTTCCCACCTGTGTTTATGTGTTTGGCCTGGTATGGTTCTCAATCAGAGGCAGGAGTCGTTCGTTGTCCCTGATTGAGAATCATTCTTAGGTAGCCTGTTCCCACCTGTGTTTATGTGTTTGGCCTGGTATGGTTCTCAATCAGAGGCAGGAGTCGTTCGTTGTCTCTGATTGAGAATCATTCTTAGGTAGCCTTTTCCCACCTTTGTTTTGTGGGTGATTGTTTTCTGTTTAGTGTTTGTCACCGTACAGGACTGTTTCGTTTCGTTTCATTCTCTTTGTTATTTTTGTTTTAGTGTTCTGAGTTTAATAAATCTCACCATGAACACGTACCACGCTGCGCATTGGTTCTCCGATCCTTCATACTCCTCAGACGAGGACGTCAAACCTTACAGTGATTGATTTGCCAAAATCCCGGGTGGAGACAAAAATATATTGTTGTCCATTGTTATGGGTTCCTTATGTCCATAACTGGCCACAAAAAAACATGTTTGTTCTAAATGATAAACAATGGATAGATAGCTGTCCAATGGTATCTCTGTTAGTTGGTAGCTGTTCAATAGTATCTCTGTTAGTTGGTAGCTGTTCAATAGTATCTCTGTTAGTTGGTAGCTGTTCCATAGCATCTCTGTTAGTTGGTAGCTGTTCCATAGTATCTCTGTTAGTTGGTAGCTGTTCCATAGTATTTCTGTTAGTTGGTAGCTGTTCCATAGTATCTCGGTTAGTTGATAGCTGTTCAATAGTATCTCTGTTAGTTGGTAGCTGTTCAATGGTATCTCTGTTAGTTGGTAGCTGTTCAATAGTATCTCTGTTAGTTGATAGCTGTTCAATAGTATCTCTGTTAGTTGGTAGCTGTTCAATGGTATCTCTGTTAGTTGGTAGCTGTTCAATAGTATCTCTGTTAGTTGGTAGCTGTTCCATAGTATCTCTGTTAGTTGGTAGCTGTTCCATAGTATCTCTGTTAGTTGATAGCTGTTCAATAGTATCACTGGTAGCTGTTCAATAGTATCTTTGTTAGTTGTAGAGACCTACAGTAGCCATGGACATCTCCCCCTCATACTTTTTATAGCAGGAATTTTCTCAGGGGATTTATTTCCCTCTGTAAAGTATCTATGATTTTTTTCTCCTTTATTTTGTGAGCGACAGAGAAGCAGACCGAGCCAAAAAGCCATTTTACCTGCATTAATACACAATGAATTATTTATACAGCCCAATTATTTGGTATCATTTATGCAAAGAGTGTCACACCAGGCATACATAAAGCATTACGGATGTTTAACCCATAGAGGCTGGAGACTGGGAGAGAGACGGGAAGGTCACAGCTGACAGTCAAGATGCTTTTCCTTGTTTAGATGTCGTCAGAACAGAACCAAGCTGAGGAGCAGAGCCGTGTGTTGCCGTGTGTTACAGTGTGTGTTGATATCTGCATGGCAGCTGTTGGTATCCCATCTATACACACCGTTCTCATTAGTTCTGTCATTTTTCTCTATTGACTTATTACTAATGAGATATAGTAGAGAATTTCATGACAGTAGATAAAATACATTTTATATACGTTGGACAGGAATGCGACGTTCAAGAAAACAAACCAAAACTCTTACATACGGTACCTTATATATTTTAAATTAAACTGTATACAATTGGTTTATACAGTTCCACTCATATTGACATGATTTGTTCCATTCAGAACATCATAACAACACTGGGTTAGTGTCATAGTGTTGTATAGTGTGTTCTAGAGGGTTATAGAGGATTATAGAGGGTTAAAGTGGGTTATATTGGGTTAGAGTGGGTTAGAGTGGGTTAGAGTGGGTTAGAGTGAGTTATAGTGGGTTATAGAGGGTTATGTTGGGTTAGAGTGGGTTAAAGAGGGTTATAGTGGGTTATAGAGGCTTATAGTTGGTTATAGTGGGTTATATAGGGTTATAGAGGGTTATAGTGGGTTATAGAGGGTTATAGAGGATTATAGAAGGTTAAAGTGGGTTATAGAGTGTTGTATTGGGTTAGAGTGGGTTAGAGTTGTTTATAGAGGGTTATATTGGGTTAGAGTGGGTTAGAGTGGGTTAAAGAGGGTTATATTGGGTTATAGAGGGTTAGTGGGTTAGAGTGGGTTATAGTGGGTTATAGAGGGTTATAGAGGATTATAGTGGGTTAAAGTGGGTTATATTGGGTTATAGAGGGTTAGAGTGGGTTAGAGTGAGTTATAGTGGGTTATAGAGGGTTATGTTGGGTTAGAGTGGGTTGAAGAGGGTTATAGTGGGTTATAGAGGCTTATAGTTGGTTATAGTGGGTTATATAGGGTTATAGAGGGTTATAGTGGGTTATAGAGGGTTATAGAGGATTATAGAAGGTTAAAGTGGGTTATAGAGTGTTGTATTGGGTTAGAGTGGGTTAGAGTTGTTTATAGAGGGTTATATTGGGTTAGAGTGGGTTAAAGAGGGTTATAGTGGGTTATAGTGGGTTATAGAGGGTTATAGTTGGTTATAGTGGGTTATATATGGCTATAGAGGGTTATAGTGGGTTGTAGAGGGTTATAGAGGGTTATAGAGGGTTAGAGTGGGTTAGTGTGTTATAATGGATTATAGTGTGTTATAGTGTGGTGAGTGTGTTATAGTGGGTTAGAGTGGGATAGAGTGGGTTATAGTGTGGTGAGTGTGTTATAGTGTGTTCTAGAGGGTTATAGTGGGTTATAGAGGGTTATTGGGTTTTTAGTGGGTTAGAGTGTGTTATAATGGATTATAGTGGGTTATAGTGTGGTGAGTGTGTTATAGTGTTTTATAGTGTGTTCTAGAGGGTTATAGTGGGTTATTGGGGTTTTAGTGGGTTAGCGTGTGTTATAATGGATTATAGTGGGTTATAGTGTGTTATAGTGTGTTATAGAGTGGTGAGTGTGTTATGGTGTGTTACAGTGTGTTATGGTGGGTTATGGCGTGTTGTAAAGTGGTGAGTGTGTTCTAGTGGGTTATGGTGTGTTATAGTGTGGTGAGTGTGTTCTAGTGGGTTATGGTGTGTTCTAGTGTGTTCTAGTGTGGTGAGTGTGTTCTAGTGGGTTATGGTGTGTTATAGTGTGTTCTAGTGTGGTGAGTGGGTTATAGTGGGTTATGGTGTGTTATAGTGGGTTATGGTGTGTTATAGTGTGGTGAGTGTGTTATAGTGTGTAATGGTGTGTTATAGTGTGGTGAGTGTGTTCTAGTGGGTTATGGTGTGTTCTATTGTGTTCTAGTGTGTTATAGTGTGGTGAGTGTGTTCTAGTGGGTTATGGTGTGTTATAGTGTGGTGAGTGTGTTGTAGTGTGTTATAGTGTGTTATAGTGTGGTGAGTGTGTTTTAGTGGGTTATGGTGTGTTATAGTGTGGTGAGTGTCTTCTAGTGGGTTATGGTGTGTTCTAGTGTGGTGAGTGTGTTATAGTGGGTTATGGTGGGTTATAGTGTGTTATAGTGTGGTGAGTGTGTTCTAGTGGGTTATGGTGTGTTCTAGTGTGTTCTAGTGTGGTGAGTGTGTTCTAGTGGGTTATGGTGTGTTATAGTGTGTTATAGTGTGGTGAGTGTGTTATAGTGGATTATGGTGTGTTATAGTGTGTTCTAGTGTGGTGAGTGTGTTCTAGTGGGTTATGGTGTGTTCTAGTGTGTTATAGTGTGGTGAGTGTGTTCTAGTGGGTTATGGTGTGTTATAGTGTGTTATAGTGTGGTGAGTGTGTTCTAGTGTGTAATGGTGTGTTATAGTGTGGTGAGTGTGTTATAGTGTGTTCTAGTGTGATAGTGTGGTGAGTGTGTTCTAATGGGTTATGGTGTGTTCTAGTGTGTTATAGTGTGGTGAGTCTGTTCTAGTGGGTTATGGTGTGTTCTAGTGTGGTGAGTGTGTTCTAGTGGGTTATGGTGTGTTCCAGTGTGGTGAGTGTGTTATAGTGTGGTGAGTGTGTTCTAGTGGGTTATGGTGTGTTCTATTGTGTTCTAGTGTGTTATAGTGTGGTGAGTGTGTTCTAGTGTGTAATGGTGTGTTATAGTGTGGTGAGTGTGTTATAGTGTGTTCTAGTGTGATAGTGTGGTGAGTGTGTTCTAATGGGTTATGGTGTGTTCTAGTGTGTTATAGTGTGGTGAGTCTGTTCTAGTGTGTTATGGTGTGTTCTAGTGTGGTGAGTGTGTTCTAGTGGGTTATGGTGTGTTATAGTGTGATGAGTGACAACCCAGTCAGTCAGTCAGTCAGTCAGTCCCACCCATGGATAAAGCAGGATACCAGTCAGTCAGTCAGTCAGCCCTAACCATGGATAAAGCAGGATACCAGTCAGTCAGTCAGTCAGTCCTATCCATGGATAAAGCAGGATACCAGTCAGTCAGTCAGTCAGTCCCACCCATGGATAAAGCAGGATACCAGTCAGTCAGTCAGTCCCACCCATGGATAAAGCAGGATACCAGTCAGTCAGTCAGTCAGTCAGTCAGTCCCACCCATGGATAAAGCAGGATACCAGTCAGTTAGTCAGTCCCACCCATGGATAAAGCTGGATACCAGTCAGTCAGTCAGTCAGTCAGTCCCACCCATGGATAAAGCAGGATACCAGCCATTCAGTCGTGGTGAAGGTTACTGGTGGACTCATTCTCTTATTTGAAGTCTGTAATTAACATACCTCTACAAACAATGGAGCCTTTGTAGACTGTGTTGGTCTCTCACAGAGCTATGCATGTTATTACATGCTATGTGCTAAATGAACATTACACCACTTTGATGACATGAGTACACAACATTATGATCTGTCTAGATAAGTGTATATGTCAGCTGGAGACAGTATATGCACCCATTACATGGCCCCTGTGCTCAGAGACTCGTGACCTTCTTCATTTGAAGGTTAGTAAATAGCATTAAGAGGGGTAATGGATTTCCTATGCTGTGACTGTTGGGGTTCCAGTCATCTGCTGTCTCAATACCAGCTATATGCTACCCTGACGTCTCAGTACATGCTACATGCTACCCTGATGTCTCAATGCAAGCTACATTCTACCCTGATGTCTCAATGCAAGCTACATTCTACCCTGATATCTCAATACCAGCTATATGCTACCCTGATGTCTTAGTACATGCTACATGCTACCCTGAAGTCTCAATGCAAGCTACATTCTACCCTGATGTCTCAGTACATGCTACCCTGATGTCTCAGTACATTCTACATGCTACCCTGATGTCTCAATGCAAGCTGCATTCTACCCTGATGTCTCAGTACATGCTACATGCTACCCTGATGTCTCAATGCAAGCTACATTCTACCCTGATATCTCAATACCAGCTATATTCTACCCTGATATCTTAGTACATGCTACATTCTACCCTGATGTCTCAATGCAAGCTACATTCTAACCTGATGTCTCAGTACATGCTACCCTGATGTCTCAGTACATTCTACATGCTACCCTGATGTCTCAATGCAAGCTGCATTCTACCCTGGTGTCTCAGTACATGCTACATGCTACCCTGATGTCTCAATGCAAGCTACATTCTACCCTGATGTCTCAATGCAAGCTACATTCTACCCTGATATCTCAATACCAGCTATATCCTACCCTGATATCATAGTACATGCCACATGCTACCCTGATGTCTCAATGCAAGCTACATTCTACCCTGATGTCTCAGTACATGCTACCCTGATGTCTCAGTACATTCTACATGCTACCCTGATGTCTCAATGCAAGCTGCAATCTACCCTGATGTCTCAGTACATGCTACATGCTACCCTGATGTCTCAATGCAAGCTACATTCTACCCTGATATCTCAATACCAGCTATATGCTACCCTGATGTCTTAGTACATGCTACATGCTACCCTGATGTCTCAATGCAAGCTACATTCTACCCTGATGTCTCAGTACATGCTACCCTGATGTCTCAGTACATTCTACATGCTACCCTGATGTCTCAATGCAAGCTGCATTCTACCCTGATGTCTCAGTACATGCTACATGCTACCCTGATGTCTCAATGCAAGCTACATTCTACCCTGATATCTCAATACCAGCTATATTCTACCCTGATATCTTAGTACATGCTACATTCTACCCTGATGTCTCAATGCAAGCTACATTCTACCCTGATGTCTCAGTACATTCTACCCTGATGTCTCAGTACATGCTACATGCTACCCTGATGTCTCAGTACATTCTACCCTGATGTCTCTGTACATGCTACCCTGATGTCTCAATGCAAGCTACATTCTACCCTGATGTCCCAGTACATGTTACCCTGATGTCTCAGTACATTCTTCCCTGATGTCTCAGTACATGCTACCCTGATGTCTCAGTACATTCTACATGCTACCCTGATGTCTCAATGCAAGCTGCATTCTACCCTGATGTCTCAGTACATGCTACATGCTACCCTGATGTCTCAATGCAAGCTACATTCAACCCTGATGTCTCAGTACATGCTACATGCTACACTAATGTCTTAATACATGCTACATTCTACCTTGTTGTCTCAATACATTGTACATGCTATCCTGATGTCTCAATACATGCTACATGCTACATGCTACCCTGATGTCTCAATACATGCTACATGCTACCTTGTTGTCTCAATAGAGGCTACATGCTACCTTGTTGTCTCAATACATGCTACATGCTATCCTGATGTTTTACGGGGTCCTAACCAATTGTGCCATTGTGTGTGTTTTTTCTTGTTATTGGTAACTTATTTTGTACGTAAAGTTTCTGCCACCGTCTCATATGAATGAAAACAGCTTCTGGATATCAGGACAGGGACTACTCACCTCGTACTGGACAAAGAGCTTCTGGATATCAGGACAGGGACTACTCACCTCGTACTGGACAAAGAGCTTCTGGATATCAGGACAGGGACTACTCACCTCGTACTGGACAAAGAGCTTCTGGATATCAGGACAGGGACTACTCACCTCGTACTGGACAAAGAGCTTCTGGATATCAGGACAGGGACTACTCACCTCGTACTGGACAAAGAGCTTCTGGATATCAGGACAGGGACTACTCACCTCGTACTGGACAAAGAGCTTCTGGATATCAGGACAGGGACTACTCACCTCGTACTGGACAAAGAGCTTCTGGATATCAGGACAGGGACTACTCACCTCGTACTGGACAAAGAGCTTCTGGATATCAGGACAGGGACTACTCACCTCGTACTGGACAAAGAGCTTCTGGATATCAGGACAGGGACTACTCACCTCGCACTGGACAAAGAGCTTCTGGATATCAGGACAGGGACTACTCACCTCGTACTGGACAAAGAGCTTCTGGATATCAGGACAGGGACTACTCACCTCGTACTGGACAAAGAGCTTCTGGATATCAGGACAGGGACTACTCACCTCGTACTGGACAAAGAGCTTCTGGATATCAGGACAGGGACTACTCACCTCGTACTGGACAAAGAGCTTCTGGATATCAGGACAGGGACTACTCACCTCGTACTGGACAAAGAGCTTCTGGATATCAGGACAGGGACTACTCACCTCGCACTGGACAAAGATGTTTTCCTTTAACGAGTCGGACGTGAAGGATTTACTTCAGAAACCGGACAAGACCCAAATCCCCATCATTCAGATGACTGCATGGCCAAGCACAACTCCAACAGTGATAGATAAGCCTGATCACCGACAATGATGAGACAGCCTATAGGGAGGAGGTCAGAGACATGGCAGTGTGGTGCCAGGACAACAACCTCTCCCTCAACGATGAGACAGCCTATAGGGAGGAGGTCAGAGACCTGGCAGTGTGGTGCCAGGATAACAACCTCTCCCTCAACGATGAGACAGTCTATAGGGAGGAGGTCAGAGACATGGCAGTGTGGTGCCAGGACAACAACCTCTCCCTCAACGATGAGACAGTCTATAGGGAGGAGGTCAGAGACCTGGCAGTGTGGTGCCTGGATAACAACCTCTCCCTCAACGATGAGACAGCCTATAGGGAGGAGGTCAGAGACCTGGCAGTGTGGTCACAGGATAACAACCTCTCCCTCAACGATGAGACAGTCTATAGGGAGGAGGTCAGAGACCTGGCAGTGTGTAGCCAGGACAACAACCTCTCCCTCAACGATGAGACAGCCTATAGGGAGGAGGTCAGAGACCTGGCAGTGTGGTGCCAGGACAACAACCTCTCCCTCAACGATGAGACAGTCTATAGGGAGGAGGTCAGAGACCTGGCAGTGTGGTCACAGGATAACAACCTCTCCCTCAACGTGATCAAGACAAAAGAGAGGATCGTGGACTACAGGAAAAGGAAGGCTGAGTACGCACCCATTCTCATCGACGGAGTTGTAGTGGAGCAGATTGAGAGCTTCAAGTTCCTTGGTGTCCACATCACCAACAAACTAGAATGGTTCAAACACACCAAGACAGTTATGAAGAGGACACGACAATGCCTATTCCCCCTCACGAGACTGAAAAGATTTGACATGGGTCCCCAGATCCTCAAAGAGTTTGCACATTGTTACAAAAGGACTTGGTTGGGGGTTTGAATGAGACTCTGAAGATGAGTCTTCCAAGGCTATTTAGTCTGACTGTGAATGTCCTTTGGCTGTTCCAATAGAGTTGAAGAGAGAACTAGTTTGAGCTTATTGTCATGATGGTGGAGGTGAAAACAGTGGCCAGGCTAGATGCAGTAAGGCTCTGATGAAGCATTGTGGGGAAACAGCATTCCCTAATCCAAGTTAGTAGTTAAACGAGTATGACAAAGCTACAAATCATATTAAAATAGTATTTATTTGTCCAATGTCTCTTTTATAAATATACCAAAAAATACCAATTAATAGCCCAGGTGTTTGCTTAAATCACTGAATACAACAGGTACTTTTTAGGGACCGGCTTCTATTTGACCCAGGCATCTATTTCCTTAACGCACACAGCTTTTGCTAATTTGCATAGTTAATTGTTTAATTCCAGCATTCACTTCCAGGATTTTAATCAATTTCTTCATTTCCTGCACTAATGTATTATAATTTCCACACTGTGCCAGGTTTATTTTGTCTTAGTATGCCTCTAATAAAAAAATCAACCATCCTTGACAGAATAATTATTGTCCTCTTTGACTGGGAATTTTCGACAGTTCTTACTTTTGCCACTAGAGGGCGATCAGATGATTTCTGGGGGTCATTAGTCCTGAAGTTGTTGACTGTTTTTGTGCTTGCCAGTTTGCTAGCAGTTCTCAGCTGTTAGCAGCCAATGGCTAGCAATTCTCAGCTGTTAGCAGCCAATGGCTAGCAATTCTCAGCTGTTAGCAGCCAATGGTTTGCAGTTGTCAGCTGTTTGCAGCCAATGGCTAGCAGTTCTCAGCTGTTAGCCACCAATGGTTTGCAGTTGTCAGCTGTTTGCAGCCAATGGCTAGCAGTTCTCAGCTGATAGCAGCCAACGGCTAGCAGTTCTCAGCTGTTAGCAGCCAATGGCTAGCAATTCTCAGCTGTTAGCAGCCAATGGCTAGCAGTTCTCAGCTGTTAGCAGCCAATGGCTAGCAGTTCTCAGCTGTTAGCCGCCAATGGTTTGCAGTTGTCAGCTGTTTGCAGCCAATGGCTAGCAGTTCTCAGCTGATAGCAGCCAACGGCTAGCAGTTATCAGTTGTTAGCAGCCAACGGCTAGCAATTCTCAGCTGTTAGCAGCCAACGGCTAGCAGTTCTCAGCTGTTAGCCGCCAAAGGCATGGAGTTCTCAGCTGTCAGCAGCCAATGGCTAGCGGTTTCTTACTGGAGATAAAACGCATGATTGGTATATTTTTATTGTATTTAATATTTAAAAAAATCAAACATTATTTCTTCGTAAACAATTAATATAGAACCAGAACTGATTTGAAACAGGCATTTATTTGTTGAAAGGTGTGCTGTTGCCTGGCTGTGTTTAATTGAAGTTTGATGGTACTTGTCATCTCTGATCTGTCCCAACATACAGGAGAACCTCTGGCCAGTATGTTCCACGTTGTATTAGTCAGCAGGCTGGCAGCCATATTTCCAGCATTAGCACACAGTCGGATAGATCTACCTGTCATATGCTTGTGACATCAGCGTAACAAAAGCCTCTCTATCATTTATGAATAACAGTGCTCCTGTGGACCCTCAACAGACAGAGGATTGGGACCTGGTCCACAGTAAGATATGCAACTCACTGAGGGCGGAATCACTCCTACTGTCAGAGAGACATGTCAGGAAGATCTCTCTCTCTCTCTCTCTGCCAGGACAGACTTTGTCTCTCTCTATCTCTCTCTCTCTCTCTCTCTCTCTCTCTCTATCCATTCCTTTCTCCATCTCTCACAGTCCGCTCTCTCTCAGTGTGTTGTGGATGTGTGTTCCTCATCTCTCTAAGTTATTGTGTGTCTGTTAGTGGTTGGCTGTGTGTTCCTCATCTCTCTAAGTTATTGTGTCTGTTAGTGGTTGGCTGTGTGTTCCTCATCTCTCTAAATTATTGTGTGTCTGTTAGTGGTTGGCTGCATCTACTGTTTGTTCTACAAAAGACTGGAGATTTGCATGACAGTCATTTCAGCGCCTGCCAGAAATATTCCCCATTAGTTTCAGCTGGGCGTGTGAATTATTGTTCAAATTTATGAGCTTAGTAATGCAAATACAGGTGAAATCCCAGTTTCCAGATGTGCTCCTAAGGTTGAATAATAGCACATTCTGAAATGGAAATAAAATTCAAATGAAGCTCCGTTATACAACTTCAGTATTAAAAACACTTTAATCTGTCCAAACACCATTACAATAAGCAGAGTGGGAGGGACTGAACAGGGAAAACCCAATTCTCTCTATTCGCTGTCTTCACTAGAGAAAACTTCATTGATGTAAAAGAGCAAAACACTTGAACCTGCTCAGCTCTGCCTTTATCTCAGTGGAGCATTGCAGTAGTGCTGGAGGGGCTGCTGTAGCAAAGAGCCGAGAATCTGCATTCTGGAAGGAACAAGATGGACATAAAAGATTACCTAAATCACGGAGAGGAATGTTGTTGTGGAGGCTAATGGAAACGTTTCCCCACAACAGAGAGAGAGGACGGAGGATCCGCTATCACAGCTCAGCAGACGGACCTGGCAGCCATTCACCACTACGAGCCAGCCAGCCTCTCAGAGATGTTACCCTGGCCCCCCCGCTCCCCCTCACAGCCCCCAGTGAGCCCCCTAGTCCTCCACCTGAATAATCTGTGTCAACAGGTTCCAACACGCCCAGAAGAATCAAAAACAAAGAGAAAAACACTTACAAAGTAATTGTCTCCTAGAATTTAAATCCAAGCCCCAAATAATGTGCGCCAAGGCTGTCATCCATCCCTCCACCCATCCACCCATCCACCACACCTTCCCTCCATTCCTCCACCCATCCACCACACCTTCCCTCCATTCCTCCACCCATCCACCTCCCATCCCTCCACCCATCCCTCCATTGCGCCACCCATCCACCTCCCATCCATCCCTCCATTCCTCCACACATTCACCACACCTTCCCCCCATTCCTCCACCCATCCATCTCCCATCCCTCCATCCCTCTACCCATCCACCACACCTTCCCTCCACCCCTCCATTCCTCCATCCATCCACCACACCTTCCATCCATTCCTCCACCCATCATCTCCCATCCCTCCATTCCACCACACCTTCCCTCCATCCTGTCATCCCTCCATTCCTCCACCCATCCATCTCCCATCCCTCCATTCCTCCACCCATTCACCACACCTTCCCTCCCTCCTGTCATCCCTCCACCCCTCCATTCCTCCACCCCTCCACCCCTCCATTCTTCCAACCCTCCATTCCTCCACCCCTCCACCCCTCCATTCCTCCACCCCTCCATTCCTCCACCCCTACATTCCTCCACCCCTCCACACCTCCATTCCTCCGTTCCCCCACCCCTCCATTCCTCCATTCCTCCACCCCTCCGTTCCTCCGTTCCTCCACACCTCCATTCCTCTGTTCCTCCACCCCTCCATTCCTCCACCCCTCCGTTCCTCCACCCCTCCGTTCCTCCACCCCTCCGTTCCTCCACCCCTCCACCCCTCTGTCCCTCCGTCCCTCCGCTCCTCCATTCCTCCGTTCCTCCGTTCCTCCACCCCTCCACCCCTCCATTCCTCCACCCCTCCACCCCTCCGTTCCTCTATTCCTCCACCCCTCCACCCCACCATTCCCCCACCCCTCCACTCCTCCACCCCTCCATTCCTCCACCCCTCCACCCCTCCATTCCTCCACCCCTCCATTCCTCCGTTGCTCCACCCAACACAATATGTAGAAAATCTGTCCATTTCCATTCCTCCGTTCCTCCACCCCTCCGTTCCTCCACCCCTCCATTTCTCCTCCCCTCCATTTCTCCTCCCCTCCATTTCTCCTCCCCTCCGTTCCTCCACCCCTCCATTCCTCCACCCCTCCATTCCTCCACCCATACATTCCTCCATCCCCCCACCCCTCCATTCCTCCATTCCTCCGTTCCTCCACCCCTTCGTTCCTCCATTCCTCCATTCCTCCACCCCTCCATTCCTCCACTCCTCCATTCCTCCACCCCTCCACATATGTCCTTCTAGAGCTGGATGACCAGTATGCCAGGAGGAGATAGGAAAGCAGTTACTGGAAAACACTTGGAGAACGCAACTACAGCATGATGACAGCAGTCACAATAGGCCTGTTTGTTTCACAGCCAAAATAGATTCCACGGATCTCTCCACATGTTATTGTTGTGACCGTTTTCAAGTAGAACACAAAGATGAAGGAAATGCTTGCCGGACACCAAAGGCTGTCCAAGTACCTTATATTCTTCAGTAGTAGATGTGTGTATTTGTTGTGTTGGTTTATGGTCCCAGTCAGCCCATAGAGGTGCATGGTGAATTGATTAGATGGTGGCTGTTTCCCTGGCTCCTGCTGCAGGTAGGGGGTATTTAGACAGCTGTATGGTTTACTGGCTCCCTACATACCCCCAGGATGACAACACACCCTGACTGGCTGGCTGATTGGCTGACTGACTGACTGACTGACTGACTGGCTGGCTGACTGACTGGCTGACTGGCTGGCTGACTGACTGGCTGACTGACTGGCTGGCTGGCTGACTGACTGGCTGACTGGCTGACTGACTGGCTGGCTGGCTGACTGGCTGACTGACTGGCTCCCTACATACCCCCAGGATGACAAAACACCCTGACTGGCTGACTGACTGGCTGACTGGCTCCCTACATACCCCCAGGATGACAAAACACCCTGACTGGCTGACTGACTGACTGACTGACTGGCTCCCTACATACCCCCAGGATGACAAAACACCCTGACTGGCTGACTGACTGACTGACTGACTGACTGGCTCCCTACATACCCCCAGGATGACAAAACACCCTGACTGGCTGACTGACTGGCTGACTGACTGGCTCCCTACATACCCCCAGGATGACAAAACACCCTGACTGACTGACTGACTGACTGACTGGCTGACTGACTGACTAACTGACTGGCTGACTGGCTCCCTACATACCCCCAGGGTGACAACACACCCTGACTGGCTGGCTGACTGGCTGACTGACTGACTGGCTGACTGGCTCCCTACATACCCCCAGGATGACAACACACCCTGACTGGCTGGCTGATTGGCTGACTGACTGACTGACTGACTGACTGGCTGACTGGCTGACTGGCTGACTGGCTGGCTGACTGGCTACTACATACCCCCAGGATGACAACACACCCTGACTGGCTGGCTGACTGACTGACTGGCTGACTGACTGGCTGACTGACTAGATGACTAGATGACTGTTTGCTGACTAGATGATTGGCTGACTGGATGAATGGCTGACTGACTGACTGGCTGACTGACTCTGACTGGCTGACTGCCAGTCTGACTAGATGACTGGCTGACTGTCTGACTAGCTGACTGGCTGACTAGCTGACTGATTGACTGTCTGACTAGATGACTGACTGGATGAGTGGCTGACTGACTGGATGAGTGGCTGACTGGATGACTGACTGATTGACTGACTGGTTGACTGGATGAGTGTCTGACTGTCTGACTGACTAGATGATTGGCTGACTGATTGACTGACTGGCTGACTGGATGACTGACTGACTGGATGAGTGGCTGACTGGATGACTGGCTGACTGACTGATTGACTGACTGACTGGCTGACTGACTGATTGTCTGACTGCCTGATTGACTGATTGACTGTCTGACTGACTGGCTTACTGACTGACTGGCTTACTGACTGACTGGCCTACTGACTGGCTGACTGACTGACTGACTGGCTGACTGGTTGACAGACTGACTGGATGACTGGGTGACTGGATGACTGATTAGCTGGAAACAAAACTGGATTTGTGGCTCACAGAGAAGTCAAGAAACACCTCCTCTATGTCAGGACTGATCCTATAACTAGCTCTACACTGTACAGCTATAGACCACCTCCTCTATGTCAGGACTGATCCTATAACCAGCTCTACAGCTATAGACCACCTCCTCTATGTCAGGACTGATCCTATAACCAGCTCTACACTGTACAGCTATAGACCACCTCCTCTCTGTCAGGACTGATCCTATAACCAGCTCTACAGCTATAGACCACCTCCTCTATGTCAGGACTGATCCTATAACCAGCTCTACAGCTATAGACCACCTCCTCTATGTCAGGACTGATCCTATAACCAGCTCTACACTCTACAGCTATAGACCACCTAATCTGTGTCAGGACTGATCCTATAACCAGCTGTACAGCTATAGACCACCTCCTCTCTGTCAGGACTGATCCTACAACCAGCTGTACAGCTATAGACCACCCCCTCTCTGTCAGGACTGATCCTACAACCAGCTGTACAGCTAACAAAGTGAATTGAGCTCGTTCCAACTGAGCTAGCCAAGCAATTCAAGCTGGTTACATTAGTTGGATGAGCTGACAGTGTAGTTCCTTGTCCATGTACACCAGTGGTTTGTTTTGCATCAAAAGAAAGATGAATAAACAGGAAAGATCCCCAAACCCACTGTCAAATGTGGTGCTGGTGGATATTTGATGTTATGGGGCTATTGTGCTTCCACTGGTCCTGGGGCCCTTGTTAAGGTCAATGTTATCATGAACTTTACCCAGTACCAGGACATTTTAGCTAAAAACCTGGTCGCCTCTGCCAGGAATCTTAAACTTGGATGCAAGACAATAGCCCCAAGCACAAATCAAAATCCACAAACATTTGATAAATTCACTTAAAAATCTACATTTTGTAATGGCCATCTCAGTCCCCCGGATATTGAAAACCTGTGGTTTGAATTGAAGATGGTAGATGAATGCTATCAAGTATCTGGAAAGTTAATTTTGGACCTGACTGTATATGCTTTGCTGATATTTTTTAAGGGTGTCAATAATTTTGGACCTGACTGTATATGCTTTGCTGATATTTATTAAGGGTGTCAATAATTTTGGACCTGACTGTATATGATTAATTCTAGTCACATCGGAACACAAAGGCCAGTCAGCGGTATGAATACTTGGTAGATCTGTGGACACATAGAACTGTGTTGGTGTGTATTCTCATAAATTATTTCATTCTACTGAACATTTTATTCATACCAGAATTCCTATAACATCCTCCAATATTCTTTATGTGCAATTTATGATATGGTGCTGTACATTTGGTATAATGGAATTTAAAGAATGTGGGCTTTTTGAGGCATGTTACCATAGCTCCTACCACTCCTATTGTTTCACTAACTGCTATTCATGTGTAGTTACATGATTCTCACATGCTAAAACTTGGAAAGAAGACATCTGGGATCTTATGAGGAGATTAGACAGATAGGAGTGACATAGTTCAGAATAGATCTGGGATATTATGAGGAGATTAGACAGATAGGAGTGACATAGTTCAGAATACATCTGGGATATTATGAGGAGATTAGACAGATAGGAGTGACATAGTTCAGAATACATCTGGGATATTATGAGGAGATTAGACAAATAGGAGTTATATAGTTCAGAATACATCTGGGAGATTATGAGGAGATTAGACAGATAGGAGTGACATAGTTCAGAATACATCTGGTAGACTATGAGGAGATTAGACAGATAGGAGTGACATAGTTCAGAATACATCTGGGAGATTATGAGGAGATTATCAGTAGACATGAAAGTCGTCTTCCATTGACAAGCTATAAGTGAAGTATTGATCGCCAGAGCTGGAAACACATCAGATGGCTTCCACAACATGTGAACAATGTCAGAAAAAAAGGGATTGATAGACCTAACAACTAGAAATGGACAGATTTTTTACTAAATAATGTCAGGTGTGGTCACGGGACATGTCCCTAAACCTCTCCTAAGTGGCATACAGTGGGGCAAAAAAGTATTTAGTCAGCCACCAATTGTGTAAGTTCTCCCACTTAAAAAGATGAGAGAGGCCTGTATTTTCATCAAAGGTACACTTCAACTATGACAGACAAAATGAGAAAAAAAAATAAAGAAAATCACATTGTAGGATTTTTAATGAATTTATTTGCTAATTATGGTGGAAAATAAGTATTTTAAGTAAGTGAGTAAAACATTTAAACATTTTAACCCTCGCAAGGCTGCAGGCCCAGACAGCATCCCCAGCCGCGTCCCAAGAGCATGCGCAGACCAGCTGGCTGGTGTGTTCACGGACATATTCAATCAATCCTTATCCCAGTCTGCTGTTTCCACATGCTTCAAGAGGGCCACCATTGTTCCTGTTCCCAAGAAAGCTAAGGTAACTGAGCTAAACGACTGCCGCCCCGTAGCACTCACTCCCGTCATCATGTACCGCCCCAATAGGTCCACAGACGACGCAATCGCAACCACACTGCACACTGCCCTAACCCATCTGGACAACGGGAATACCTATGTGAGAATGCTGCTAGGTAACAACACATCTGCCACACTGATCCTCAACACAGGGGCCCTCAGGGGTGTGTGCTCAGTCCCCTCCTGTACTCTCTGTTCACCCATGACTGCATGGCCAAGCAAGACTCCAACACCATCATTAAGTTTGCTGGTGTCATAACAGTGGTAGGCCTGATCACTGACAACAATGAGACAGCGTTTGGTGAGGAGGTCAGAGACCTGGCGTTGTGGTGCCAGGATAACTGATAACAACCTCTCACTCAACATGATCAAGACAAAGGAAATAATTGTGGACTACAGGAAAAGGAGGACCGAGCACGCCCCCAATCTCATTGACGGGGCTGTAGTGGAGCAGGTTGAGAGCTTCAAGTTCCTTGGTGTCCACATCAACAGCAAACTATCATGTTCCAAACACACCAAGACAGTCATGAAGAGGGCAAGACAATGCCTATTTCTCCTCAGGAGACTAAAAAATGTTGGCATGGGTCCTGAGATCCTCAAAAAGTTGCATCACCACCTGGTTGCATCACCACCTGGTATGGCAACTGTTTGGCCTCCGACTGCAAGGCACTACAGAGGGTAGTGTGTATGGCCCAGTACATCACTGGGGCCAAGCTTCTTGCCGTCCAGGACATCTATACCAGGCAGTGTCACTCTTTTTCTGACACCGCCTGGTAAAGAGGTTCTGGACGGCAAGAAGCTTGGCCTCAGTGATGTACTGGGCCATACACACTACCCTCTGTAGTGCCTTGCAGTCGGAGGCCAAGCAGTTGCCATATTGATCTGGAGCTGACCAGACTCTTCAACAGATCAGTGATCTAGAGCTGACCAGACTCTTCAACAGATGAGTGATTTGGAAATGACCAGACTCTTCAACAGATCAGTGATCTAGAGCTGACCAGACTCTTCAACAGATCAGTGATCTAAAGCTGACCAGACTCTTCAACAGATCAGTGATCTAGAAATGACCAGACTCTTCAACAGATCAGTGATCTAGAGCTGACCAGACTCTTCAACAGATCAGTGATCTAGAAATGACCAGACTCTTCAACAGATCAGTGATCTAGAAATGACCAGACTCTTCAACAGATCAGTGATCTAGAAATGACCAGACTCTTCAACAGATCAGTCGTCTGGAGCTGAACAGACTCTTCAACAAATCAGTGATCTAGAGCTGACCAGACTCTTCAACAGCATTACCATGGCCCTAATCCCTAATTTTGTGTTCGCTGATTAGCTGTTCGGTTTGATTTAACGGCTGTGGACCAGATCATCTGACACTATTACTATAGACCCTCCTACATCCCCTGACCCCTGACCCCAGACCCTTCTACATCCCCTGACCCCAGACCCTCCGCTGATCCCAGACCCTCCTCCATCCCCTGACCCCTGACCCCAGACCCTTCTACATCCCCTGATCCCTGACCCCAGACCCTTCTACATCCCCTGACCCCTGACCCCAGACCCTTCTACATCCCCTGACCCCAGACCCTCCGCTGATCCCAGACCCTCCTCCATCCCCTGACCCCTGACCCCAGACCCTTCTACATCCCCTGACCCCTGACCCCAGACCCTTCTACATCCCCTGACCCCTGACCCCAGACCCTCCTACATCCCCTGACCCCTGACCCCAGACCCTTCTACATCCCCTGACCCCAGACCCTCCCCTGACTCCAGACCGTCCTACATTCCCTGACCCCAGACCCTCCTACATACCCTGACCCCAGACCATCCTACATCCCCAGACCCTCCTACAACCCCTGACCCCAGACCCTCCTACATCCCCTAACCCCAGACCCTCCTACATCCCCTGACCCCAGACCCTCCTACATCCCCTGACCGCAGACCCTCCTACATCCCCTGACCACAGACCCTCCTCCATCTCCTGACCCCAGACCCTCCTACATCCCCTGACCCCAGACCCTCCTACATCCCCTGACCGCAGACCCTCCTACATCCCCTGACCCCAGACCCTCCTACATCCCTAGACCCTCCTACATCGCCTGACCCCAGACCCTCCTACATCCCTGACCCTCCTCCATTCCCTGACCCCAGACCATCCTCAGTCCCCTGACGCCAGACCCTCCTACATCCCCAGACCACAGACCCTCCTACATCCCCAGACCCTCCTACATCCCCTGACCCCAGACCCTCCTACATCCCCTGACCCCAGACCCTCCTACATTCCCTGACCCTCCTACCTCCTATGTCACCAGACTTTAGTATTGTGACCCCAGGCTGACCTTTTAGAGCTGAAGGCCACTGCCTTGTGTCCCCAGTCCTGCCCCCCCCCCCCCATCTGAACCCTCCTACAGGGTGTCAGAGAGTTGCCCTGGTCCAATGGATGAGCTGTAACACTAGAGGGACTGGGGCTACAGATAAATTAGATGACAGCAGGAAATGCAGAACTGTTTTCATTGTTCCCCTCTCATTTCCCATTCAGTTTTCTCTTGCAGCATACATCTTTCTGTTGTGCAATTTGCACATGCAAGCATCTTTGAGTTCACCACTGTTGAGAGCCGTTATAACCTCTTTTCAAGGACAGAAAGACAGCATTTAAGCAAAGATTATCAACATTTGGTCTGTGACCAATTTTTGTCAGAGACAGTTTTTTTTGTCAGTACCGAGCGTTGCTTAGTGAATATATTTATCTGCAATGAGGAGCAGAAATCATTCCGTTTGATTAGAGGAAGAGCTTGGCCTTGCTGTTTGTCTGCCTCCTTTTCTAGTAAAGGGTGTTCTACTACAATACAACACTCTGGGTTTGATGGATCAGGTAACTAACTCACTGAGTCATAATAAAATCATCCACATTCAATTAACAGGCTCCTATAACAGACTCCAGGCCTCATCTTGCTTCATTCTCATGGACAGTGATGGTGCAGTGATAGCAATAGTGATGACAGGCCTCTCCATTGAGTCTGAAGTTGATTTCTCTACCTCCCAGTTCTTCCATTAATCAGCATGGCGATGTGAGGGCGCTGCAGGTTTGGTCAGCCGCACTGAAGTAAGTAATTAACTTGCATTAACTCATTAAACTGTTTCAGATGTGGCCATGAATTCCTAAGCACTGAGCCGAGGGAGAGAGAGAGAGAGAGAGAGAGAGAGAGAGAGAGTCGTCCAGCCACGCAGCCATTCCCTTACAGCTGACAGGGGAGACAGGGGGTGCTGATGTGGTAGTGGGAGGGTTGATACGTAGGGAGTGGTGATTTGGGGAAGATTAGGGTGAGTGAGGAGGGTGACTACATGGGGATCCCAGACATCACAGGAGGAAGGCATCATCCTCCTAACTGGGTTCCAGTGCATTGGGATTCTTCATGTCTTCCTGTTGAGGTCAACATGTCATTATTTCATAAATAAGTGATATTCTGGCCTTTCTATTTCAAACAGGTGACGCTTTCAAATGTATCTGGAAATAATTATATTAATCAAAGATCTTTAGAAATATCTAAAAGAGAAGGTATACAGAAATAACAGCTTCCCTTTCCTTCTCCCTCTGACTATAGAAACCTAGCTAGCAGTTAGCTTCCCTTCTCCCTCTGGCTATAGAAACCTAGCTAGCAGTTAGCTTCCCTTCTCCCTCTGGCTATAGAAACCTAGCTAGCAGTTAGCTTCCCTTTCCTACTCCCTCTGGCTATAGAAACCTACCTTTGCTTCCCTTTCCTTCACCCTCTGACTATAGAAACCTAGCTAGCAGTTAGCTTTCCTTCTCCCTCTGGCTATAGAAACCTAGCTAGCAGTTAGGTTCCCTTTCCTTCTCCCTCTGGCTATAGAAACCTAGCTAGCAGTTAGCTTCCCTTTCCTTCTCCCTCTGGCTATAGAAACCTAGCTAGCAGTTTGCTTCCCTTTCCTTCTCCCTCTGACTATAGAAACCTAGCTAGCAGTTAGCTTCCCTTCTCCCTCTGGCTATAGAAACCTAGCTAGCAGTTAGCTTCCCTTCTCCCTCTGGCTATAGAAACCTAGCTAGCAGTTAGCTTCCCTTCTCCCTCTGGCTATAGAAACCTAGCTAGCAGTTAGCTTCCCTTCTCCCTCTGGCTATAGAAACCTAGCTAGCAGTTAGCTTTCCTTCTCCCTCTGACTATAGAAACCTAGCTAGCAGTTAGCTTTCCTTCTCCCTCTGACTATAGAAACCTAGCTAGCAGTTAGCTTCCCTTTCCTTCTCCCTCTGGCTATAGATACCTAGCTAGCAGTTAGCTTCCCTTTCCTTCTCCCTCTGACTATAGAAACCTAGCTAGCAGTTCACTTTTCAAAATTCTGATAACATGTCCTTTGTTTTGAAAATATGATTTAGTAAATCCATTGTTTTAGGCTGTTTGAATAAAAATAATATATAACACCATTTCTTAACGTTTATGTGAATCATTTAACTATTGTAGCTACCTAAAGAATAGTTATTTTCTGTTCACCAGATGATTCACCAAGCTGGAGAACGCCCATATTGAAGATGATTCACCAAGCTGGAGAACGCCCATATTGAAGATGATTCACCAAGCTGGAGAACGCCCATATTGAAGATGATTCACCAAGCTGGAGAACGCCCATATTGAAGATGATTCACCAAGCTGGAGAACGCCCATATTGAAGATGATTCACCAAGCTGGAGAACGCCCATATTGAATACATGTATGAATCGGCAGCAGAGATGACTGAACATGTAACAGTTAAATGACTGATATTAACGTTACAAAACAAACAACCGGTTGTTGAGGACGTCAGATACGTCAAACGTGGCAGCATGGGTGCACCTTTGAACTATGAGACCTGCGCTGATAAATGATTGGTTGACATTGCTGAGCTCCTCTGAAAACAGCTTGCCTCTCTGAGCTCCTGGCTCGTCTCACCACACAGGAATGTTGGGACTCTTCAGGCTCTCAGAGCCTCTAACCCAGTAATCTATTCCAAGGAGAACACGACTAATAGCTAATAATACCTAGGATTGTCACGGACACTTCTTAGTGTCCGTCTTAGTCTGGGACATATCTGATTTCTATGTATCCTGTTGGTTGTAATTACAGGCAGAGAGGCGTTAGAGGAGGGACTCAGTGACACGTATCGTGTGTCATCATTAGAGGAGGGATCTAAGTGATCCAGTGTCAGTATTAGAGGAGTGATCTAAGTTATTCAGTGTCATCATTAGAGGAGTGATCTAAATGATCCAGTGTCATCATTAGAGGAGTGATCTAAGTGATCCAGTGTCATCATTAGAGGAGTGATCTAAATGATCCAGTGCCAGTATTAGAGGAGTGATCCAGTGTCATCATTAGAGGAGTGATCTAAATGATCCAGTGCCATCATTAGAGGAGTGATCTAAATGATCCAGTGTCATCAGTAGAGGAGTGATCTAAGTGATCCAGTGCCATCATTAGAGGAGTGATCTAAATGATCCAGTGTCATCAGTAGAGGAGTGATCTAAGTGATCCTGTGTCATCATTAGAGGTGTGATCTAAGTGATCCAGTGTCATCATTAGAGGAGTGATCTAAATGATCCAGTGTCATCATTAGAGGAGTGATCTAAGTGATCCAGTGTCATCATTAGAGGAGTGATCTAAATGACCCAGTGTCATCAGTAGAGGAGTGATCTAAATGATCCAGTGTCATCATTAGAGGAGTGATCTAAGTGATCCAGTGCCATCAGTAGAGGAGTGATCTAAATGATCCAGTGTCATCATTAGAGGAGTGATCTAAGTGATCCAGTGCCATCAGTAGAGGAGTGATCTAAATGATCCAGTGCCAGTATTAGAGGAGTGATCCAGTGTCATCATTAGAGGAGTGATCTAAATGATCCAGTGCCAGTATTAGAGGAGTGATCCAGTGTCATCATTAGAGGAGTGATCTAAATGATCCAGTGCCAGTATTAGAGGAGTGATCCAGTGTCATCATTAGAGGTGTGATCTAAGTGATCCAGTGTCATCATTAGAGGAGTGATCTAAATGATCCAGTGTCATCATTAGAGGAGTGATCTAAGTGATCCAGTGTCATCATTAGAGGAGTGATCTAAGTGATCCAGTGTCATCATTAGAGGTGTGATCTAAGTGATCCAGTGTCATCATTAGAGGTGTGATCTAAATGATCCAGTGTCATCATTAGAGGAGTGATCTAAGTGATCTTGTGTCATCATTAGAGGTGTGATCTAAGTGATCCAGTGTCATCGTTAGAGGAGTGATCTAAGTGATTCAGTGTCATCATTAGAGGAGTGATCTAAGTGATCCTGTGTCATCATTAGAGGAGTGATCTAAGTGATCCTGTGTCATCATTAGAGGAGTGATCTAAGTGATCCAGTGTCATCATTAGAGGTGTGATCTAAGTGATCCAGTGTCATCATTAGAGGTGTGATCTAAATGATCCAGTGTCATCATTAGAGGAGTGATCTAAGTGATCCAGTGTCAGTATAAAGAGGAGTGATCTAAGTGATCCAGTGTCATCATTAGAGGAGTGATCTAAGTGATCCAGTGTCATCGTTAGAGGAGTGATCTAAATGATCCAGTGTCTGCTTTGATTACAACAACAGATTTTTACCTTGTAAACTTGGGGATTCGATCCAGCAACATTTTGGATACTTGCCCAACACTCGTACCCACCAGGCTACCTGCCGCCCATCTCTCTCTATGGTGACACACTGAGTGCTACAACTACTCTGTGAGGATGGCAGCTATAGAGTTATATCCTGAACAGCATTGGGCTGGGAGTTTGTAAACTGGTCTTATTAAAGATCTCTGAGCAGCATGGTGCTGGGAGGCTGTAAACTGGTCTTATTAAATATCATGAGCGGTGTGGTGCTGGGAGGCTGTAAACTGTTCTTATTAAAGATCAGCATGGTGCTGGGAGGCTGTAAACTGGTCTTATTAAATATCCTGAGCGGTGTGGTGCTGAGAGGCTGTAAACTGGTCTTATTAAATATCAGCATGGTGCTGGGAGGCTGTAAACTGGTCTTATTGAAGATCCTGCGCAGTGTGGTGCTGGGAGGCTGTAAACTAGTCTTATTAAAGATCCTGAGCAGTGTGGTGCTGGGAGGCTGTAAACTAGTCTTATTAAAGATCCTGAGCAGTGTGGTGCTGGGAGGCTGTAAACTGGTCTTATTAAAGATCCTGAGCAGTGTGGTGCTGGGAGGCAGTAAACTGGTCTTATTAAAGATCCTGAGCGGTGTGGTGCTGGGAGGCTGTAAACTGGTCTTATTAAAGATCCTGAGCGGTGTGGTGCTGGGAGGCAGTAAACTGGTCTTATTAAATATCCTGAGCGGTGTGGTGCTGAGAGGCTGTAAACTGGTCTTATTAAAGATCCTGAGCAGTGTGGTGCTGGGAGGCTGTAAACTGGTCTTATTAAAGATCAGCATGGTGCTGGGAGGCTGTAAACTGGTCTTTATATAAGATTACATTTTGACAGTACCCTCCCAGACACACCTCTGGCTCATAATAGATTACCTCTCTCTCTCTCTCTCTGTCTGTCTGTCTGTCTGTCTGTCTGTCTGTCTGTCTGTCTGTCTGTCTGTCTGTCTGTCTGTCTGTCTGTCTGTCTCACCACTCTAATCATCAGGTATCATGGAACAGACCCATGCATTGTTTAACATGTCTGTCTGTCTGTCTGTCTGTCTGTCTGTCTGTCTGTCTGTCTGTCTGTCTGTCTGTCTGTCTGTCTGTCTCACCACTCTAATCATCAGGTATCATGAAACAGACCCATGCATTGTTTAACATGTCTGTCTGCTCAGTTCTATACCAACTGATTCATTGAGATGTCGTTTTCTTCCAAATGTGTTAAACAGGTGTGAACTTCAGTGACGGTGCCCATCTCTCTCTAAAGGATGTTAGTAGTTGATGGACAGTCAATTTACTATGAGGATAATGTCTTTATCAACTTCTGTGTAAAGATGGTATTTGTATTCTATTTTCTGTTCCTTCAAAATCAATGGAATTCACATTAATTTACTTTGTTTTTACCAGGTACACAAACCTGAGATACTGCACTAACTGTCATTCATGTAAAGAACACTGCGTCTGAGATTGTTCATCTAATCAGAGATTCATAGAACATAATGATGACGTCAGTAGTTTAGCCGGTCCTGACTTTGATGCTGATAGTGCTGACTGGGTG